>NW_008691951.1:139378-151094 GCF_000695815.1 Acanthisitta chloris
GACTTTTTGCTTTTAATTCAGAAAAGGTAACTTACAGTAGAAAGTGTGGAAGTCTACGAGCCTGATTGGAGAAAGCTATGTGTCACTTGATTGCTCTTCCACTGTCTCAAAATGGACATCAAATAACCACTGCTGTGGGGTTATAACATTTCCATGGCAAAGTTGTTTCACTTTTAAACCTCTTCAGCAGCACACAGAGTTAGAATTACAGGGCCTTTATTTATCTACCTTTATTTAAAGGTAGACAAGAAAGCACCTAAGTATCTAACAGGCTGTGCATCATAGAAACATAAAGACTCTAATAGAATTAGATTATTACCAAATAGAATTTAATAACATATATCTTTATAATGATATCACCAATATAAATGAATTATATTTTTTATTTTAATCTTGACTTATAAAGATCATTATTTCACATGGAATCAAATTATCTTGCAAAAGTTAGTTTTCATTGATGTTTATGTCATTGATTTCACTAATCATCATGTATCAGTTAGAAGGAAGAACCTGAAAAATATTATATAATTTCATATGTTAACAAACAATGTCATGTACTGAGAGTGCTATTTAGAGCCTCTTACATCAGAGTTGCCATGGAAGTAAAATGCTTAGCAGGTTTTTGGTTTTGGATGTGGAGGTATTATTCAAAAAGTTTTACATCTTTGCGATTTTGATGCTGCAGCTTTAACAATACAAATATGAGAAACACATAAACTAATACTGAAAAAAACCTGTATCCATATACTAGGCCTTCACTTAAATAGTGCATAACTAATGTCCATCAATATTTTAAGCCCACACTGCTTTTAGTTTAGAACGTAAGTTTTCATGAGAACATTGCAATAAATGAATAAAGAGTGTATCTGATTTCCACATTAAATCATATGGAATATTTTCTGAAGTGCTAAAGACATGAAAGCAAATTTTGATTTTGATCAAGTCCCAAACTATTTCAGTCTGGAATTACTGCTGGTGTGTTACATTGAATTCAGCCCTTTTGTTTTTATGCCCAGTTTTCCACATTAGCTGTGTATCATACAAGAGTACACCCCCTTTGCAAAAATTGTCCTGTTGCGCAACTTCTTTCCCAAGGAGAATGGGCTTTCCATGCTCCTGAACTCCCACTAGACAAAGGACCAGTATTTATTAATGTGCTTATGGTCTGGTTTTCTAGCCGAATCCCAGATTCTATCTGGGATTCTGAACCGGGAATCTGAATTTGGGATCATAAATCTCTAGCTAAATCTCAGATTTTATCTGAGAGTGAGCTCCATGAGCCCTATGTATCCAAAGATCAAATGTTCCTTCCAGCACCAGATGCCAGTCTGACATCACCATTAACAAAGGGATATAAAGGCTGGGTTGTTCAAAGGATAATGTGAAGAGATCATATGTATAGGTGTATACTCCTCTGAATTTTATCAGTGAGAAAACAGATCAGCACCTGCTGCTTTTTAGAGAAAGCAGACATCAGGTTGAGGATAGAAGAGACTGTGACTATGCATACCAGCTCACACAGCATACTGAAATCTTAATAGAGGCTTTTAGATGATGAAGTTAGACTACCACAGTCTAAATATTTTCTTTTTTTCACTTTCAAGTTTAAAATTACTCTTTAGAAGTAATAATAATTCAGGTTTTAGGATATGTAGCTGCAGAATTAACCATAATATAGTCAAATTCATTGTCAATATGATGCAGCATTCTGGGATTTCACGATCTAAATGTAGTTCACAACCAGTTGCTCATAGACATTTGCTGATATGCCAGTTTATCACAATAAACTGGCTAAAACTGTCAAGCCGTGTCAAAATTATTATTTGTTTCCTGTATTGCTGAAGGATCTTGTCTCACACATCCTGTACGTATTCTTTTTTGCACCTAAGATCCAAGAAGCCTAAACCTGTACACAATACAGATGCAACTTGCTAAATGTACACATCTTGTTCACCCTGACTGAAACAATTCTCCAACACTGTTCTGCAAGGCCCAGTATCCTATAAACCCTGTAACTTTTCAGTGCTAAGCCTCAGTGAGTGCACGACATTTTCTGCCTACCTACAGACATTTTCTGTATCTCAGAAAAACAGAACTCTAGCAGCCTATAAACCAATTTTCTTATCATTCATTACTCCATCTTTCTATTTTTTTTCTTTTCTTTCTTTCTTTCTCTTTTTTGTGGGTCTTTTTTAACATGTTTGCCCACCCAAAATCAAGTTCATAGAACCAAGAAGCAGAAGTTGGTGGCCTAAAAAATGGGAATGTCTGTGTTGTGTAACTTGAACTGGCCCAGATTGATATATTTTTCATTGAAAGGGTTCTCAGCACAATTTCAAATAAATAGTAAAAGAGATTAGCATTGTGACTCATCCAGAGGCATTTTGGACTGAAAAAGCTAAAAGTGGCAAAAATACAGGGTGATGGTGCAAACTGTTGCATTGGTGCATTATAGTACAGTGTGGATACACACCTGTACTGAGTCTGGTGATTGTCTTGTTTTGCTATTACTTGTCTAAGATTTACCCTTAGCACTTCCCAAGTATGGAAAATATGAGCTCTTTAAATTGTGCTGTTTCCACAGCGGGAATGCAACCCTTCTCACATAGGTAATAGAACTACAATTTTCTGGGGTTAAATTATAACACTCCAGGGAAGTAGACATCATGACAATCTTACTTGCTTACTCTCGTAGCACAATGTTTCTTTCTTCCCTATTATACTACTTTTGGTCTGGAATAGACTTCATTTTCTTCTCAGTAGCTCGTGCAGTGCTATGTTGTGGACTCAGTATGAGAGTAATGTTGATAACATGTTGATTTATGATATTGTTCATCTATGCAAAGATAAGCACATACTTTTATGTCCTAATGGAGCCCTTGTCTTACAGGCATAGAAAAAGAAAACAAGGAAAATGAAGTGTAACAAGTCTAACAGGAACCTCACCTAAATCACATGTGATTAAAAGAAAACTGGAAATCAGAAAAATTAAAATTCTTGCTGCTAGAGCATTACTCTCTAGAACACATTTCCAGTTGATTCGAGGGAAACAGGTCTGTTAGAACCAGTGTAATAACTTAGAACGCAGTTTACAAAGGCAATTACATAAGTTGGCTTGACAGAATGGGTAAGGTTGGAATGGGTTTGGTCATATAGCCTAAACTCCCTGCTCAAGCAGGATTACCCTAGAGCACATTGCATGTGTCCAGATGGTTCCTGAATATCTCCAATGAATGAGACTCCACAAGGTCTCTGGGCAATCTGTTCCAATATGTGGTAACCCACACAGTAAAGAAGTTCTTCTTCATATTCAAGTGGAACTGCTTCTTCATCAGTTTCTGCCCATTGCCTCTTGTCCTATTGTTTGGCACCACTGAGAAAAGCTTGATTCCATCCACTTGGCACCCTTCCTTCAAATATGTATTTACACCAATGAAACCCTCTCTCAGTTGTCTCTTCTTGAGAATGAATATGGCCAGCTCCCTCAGCCTTGCCTCGTAAGACAGGTGCTCCAGTCCCCTAATCATCTTTGTTGCCCTCTTCTCACCTGCTCCAGGAATTTCATCTTGTCCTGAGGAACCCAGTACTGGACACAGTATTCCAGACACAGCCTCACTAAGGCTGAGTAGAGAGGCAGAACCACTTTCCTCAGCCTGTTGGCAATGTTCTTCCTAATGTATCCCAGGATACCATTGGCCTTCTTGGCCACAAGGGCACACTGCTGGCTCATGGACAGCTTGTTGTCCACCAGGACTCCCAGGTCCTTCACCACAGAGCTGCCTTCCAGCAGGTCAGCCTCTCACCTGTATTGGTGCATGGGATTATTCTTCCCGAGGTGCAGAACCCTGTATTTGCCTTTGTTGAACTTCAGACAGTTCTGATCTGTTCATCTCTCCAACCTATTAACGTCCTTCTGCAGGGCTGCACAGCACTCTGGGGCACCAGCCACTCCTCCCAGCTTTGTGTTGAACAGTTTCCCCAAGCAGGAAATTTCCTTGGAATCCCTTTCAGTTTTGTTTTAACCCAGTTACTCTTCTGTTGAACCTAATAAGGTCTGATTCACTGAAGATTGCTTCCTATCATCTCAAAGACATCTGGAGATGGAGAATTTGCTGCTTTTGCAGTAGCTTTCAGAAGTAATCATTCTGAACACTAAAATGTATGTCTAATATCGCATTTTAACTTATCTGTCTTCTCCTCATACATACTGGTTCTTATTATGAATTTCTCACACTGATTAATGAGTACATTAGCACCAAAACTTAAAAACCTCAAAATAATCTCTTGGGTCTTTAATAACTCAAAGGGAATGAGTGGTTATGGCCTTGGTTTTACAATTAATTCACTGTACTGTGTCCTGTAATACCATGTTGTAATGTTCAGGAGTGAAAATAAGATACTTAATCACTGACACTGTTTCTTGTGTAACACCTACAGATTGACTGGCAATTTCATAATCATTCACTGACCTATCCTGACTCTACTTAGCCTGTGAAATGTGATGGAATACTGCACATGAAGGCATATGCAAGATCATGTCTATTACAAAAGCTTCTACCTTCATAAATTATTAATAAATACTGTTGTTAAGTTAATATTTCACAAGGCAATTGTATCCTCCATCAGAGCAATAGAGTAAAACTTTCATTTTTATTCCTGTCTAAGCTTGAATTAAAAGTAGGTAGCCATTAAAATCAAGATGCAGCCATAGGGAATTGTCAGATCACAGAGGACCATACTCATCACTCTCCTTTCCACACTATAAAGAACTGCAATACTGTTTCTTCTATCTTCATTATGCATCTGAACACATATGTATTTTATATTATGTATGCTATTGCTGAAGAATGCTTTAGTTACAGTTTTGTTTGAGGAGTGAGGTGTTTAAAAACGGCAGTTTATGCCAGTATTTTGGATTCAGTAGTAATTTTACTGAAACGAAGTATTTAAAATTCCATAGCAGACAGATATGAAAACTTTACCAATTTTGATTAATTTATAGCAAATCACTTTTTTGAAAAAATATATACCTTCTGAGAGCATTCTAGAAAACAAAATGCCCATCATATGGAAAATACGAAGTTCAGGAAATGCCTGTTATGTGCCTGAATGATTCTCTCATACATTTTGGTTTTCATTGCCAAACTCTGATCCACCTTTCAATTAAAATCCAGCATAAATTGAAGCATTCCTGAGAGTTTTAATTAGTATGAAAGAAGGGAATACATTTTGAATTTAACAAACTTTGGAACACAAAAAGTATTCTGGGAATGAACTACTCCTCAATTGAAAGGGGTCTTCTAAGACTTCCACTCTATAAGCAAGTTTGAAGAAACTCATATGGTAATTACTTTCTGACTGCACTTACTGCATCCAAGCCATTATTAAATCCAGATTCATTTTAGAGGACCAGTGTTATGGTACAAAGTCAATTAAAACAGGCCCTCCCCTAGATGACTGAAACTTTTTGTATTCCACAGTATTTCAGAAAATAGAATGATTCACACAAATATGTCAGACCATTAACAGCAATGATTTCCATACACTTTCCAACAAAATAATGGTATATATTATAATGTAAAATAACTACTGCATTTAGATCTTCAGTGGTTGTCAAGATACAAGGCTCCTGAAAGCCCATCACATTAAGCTGGCTGATAAAACACTTTAAAAAACTGTTAAATGAATGCTGAAAATATATTAATCTGTGTAAATCCCAAAAGAAAAATGTCAGACTGAAATGAAATTATAAAACATTTGTCGTCCTGCACATAATATTGATTAAACTGACAGTTACTCTTATTTTATTGGTGCTTTGGAACTTACAAATTTGGAAGGAACAGACATTACGTTTTGCTCTCTCCAAGACTAACATCAAATAATCTCACACTGTCAACTAACTGTAATATACATTAATTTCTTAGCCTCAGTTCTTTATTGGGAAGGGGAAGGAGGCAAAAGAAACTTTATAGCTGTGTCTCATTGTTTGTTGCTTTGGTGGGTTTTTTTCATTAGCTCGTGCTCAAGTTCATAGAATTACAGAATTGTTAATGTTGGAAAAGATCTCTAAAATCTCTGACTCCAGCCGTTAACCTGGCACCACTGTGTTCAGCACTAAACCATATCTCCATATTTACTCTTTTTTCATGCAATTAACAAGAATGTTTGATTGAGTGATTCACAACGTATGTCCCTTGTGGTCCTTACTGGTATCTTTTTACACACTGACATTTGTACACTCACTCTCATTCTTCATTTCCTAATTGTTGACCACATGTTTCTTTAAGAGCTGCCAATCCCAAACTTTTCAAAGGACTTTTATAAATGCAAGTAGACACCAGAAAATAGACTTGTGAAATTGGGTTTGCCTTACCAAAATTTCTTTCTCTTTTCCATTTTTAAATCCATCTTTCTGCCTGTTCTCCTTTGTTATGGTATAACCAATTTATAGAGAAATCAAGCTATTTGGTGTATGGCTCTGTGGGGCTTGTCTTTGTCGTTGCTGTCACATTTATCAGCTTTCATTTTTATCTTACATAGGACAACTGAGATATTATACTGCATATCACAGCTAACACTTCATTCAGAATACTTAGGTCAATTCCAAATGGTGTTAGATCTCTGTCAGTGCTCATTTAATTTTCACATAAGTATTCTGACTTATCTACTTAGAAATTAAAA
This sequence comes from Acanthisitta chloris, assembly GCF_000695815.1. NCBI lineage: Eukaryota > Metazoa > Chordata > Aves > Passeriformes > Acanthisittidae > Acanthisitta > Acanthisitta chloris. The sequence continues at coordinate 146,060 of NW_008691951.1, forward strand.
AAAAGTTAATTTAATGTCTAAGATCCTTGGTAGCAAATACAAATGTAAACAAGTCATTTAAATTTTTGTCTCTTGCCTTATCTACCTCGAAAATTGATATTAAATCTGTTTTATCTCAGACTTATAGATTCTATGCCAAGATTTTTGTTTTCAATGTTTTTAAGGAGAACAGAATCCAAAAGCCAAACTGGTTGTTCAGACTCCTGTGCTTGAACAAAGACATTAAACAACAACTCAAAATCCTGTACATTAAAGAGCATGCTATCCTAAACTTGTGAAAAGGAATGATGGCATCTAGTACCATTTTTTAAACCCCATCTTCTTTCTGATGTGAAGATACTCAGATTATGGAGTACAAATCTCTGGAACACAAGCCACAAAATATGTGGCACCAGTAGTATGATGTGTACATTTCAAATGGTTTAATAATTCAAGTATCTACCTGAGAAATTTTAAGGCATAAGATAACCTCACTCTGAATGAATCCATTTCATCAGCTCCCAAGAAAATATTCTAAGTGTTCATGAATAAGACACTATTCAGCGTACTCCCTCTGAAGATGATTATGAACATATTTCTATTCATAAACATTTTTGCCACAGATTTTGGACTATTCAATCATGACAATTGATGGGATCTTAAAATTTTCAAATCTTAAATCATTTATTGTCATTGGATTAATAACCCTTTCTAACGGCAGTTGAACTAAAGGAACTTGTTCTATATGCCTTTGAGTTTTGTGCTTCCCTATCTTTGGATCACAAAGTAATCCCTCCTCCAAATAACCTTGGGGTATTTGCATTTCAACTTAAATTTGGTAATTTGCCTCAGCAGAGGAGCACAGGATATACATATAGTATACCTAAGAGCATATTTTTGTCCTGTGAACAACACCAAGAAAATAATATCTCTGAGCCAGGCTGCAAGGCATTACAACACACCATAAGGTGTTTCTTTCTGAATACTGCTTCATTTATAGAAGAAATCTAGTAAGAGTAGAAATAGGAGTAACAATAAGATAAGGGTAAGGATAAGGGTAAAATAAACATTGATTCTTCATGCCTGTCACTTTCTCCCAAGCACAATTTTTTCTTCTTCTTATAAAGTATGATAGCACATAGCAAACATAATGTTATCTAAGATAAGCAAACTTTCGGCTAACATTGAATTTTACTGAAAAGGTGAAAGTGTTGATAAACTCTGGCTGCTCTTGTCCCTTCTCAATTTTAATTAAACATAAAACCAGACAGCAGTAGATATTATACTGCACCTCTACTTCATTTCGCAGCAACATCCTGAATAAAAAAGAATCAAACTATCTATATTTTCATATATTTACTTTTTCCAGCAGGTACTTAACAAAAATATTTAAGAGGTACTGAATTAGATAATGCATTTCCCAAATATATTCAGAGTATCATTTCTTAAAAGGAATAGGGTTTTACCCAGTGTATGATAAATAAGTCAGTTGCAATCTCAGAAGGTCCTGATGTAAATAACAGATTAAGAATGTTAAGACTGTTAAGAACATATGTTAAGAACATATGGTATTCAAATGTAATTTAGCTACCAAAAAAGAAAAAAGTGGATTTTAATTCAAGGACTTATTCTACCGAATTCATTAATCTACTTTGATATGTGTGAAATTTGTAATAAGAAAACACACACATTTAAAAATAGTCTTGCTAGACCCTTTCTGTGGATGCACACTGTGATAACAACTTTCATAAGAAAGCCATGGCAATACATTTCTAAGGTTCAGTGCAAATAGGAAAACTACCTGGTCTACCTCTGAATAAATTCTTAGATCATATATTTCAAAAATGATAATCAAATCCTAACATAAGGCTTTAACTAGAAATTTCACAAGTCTGTCTATCTCAGATTTTGTCTAAACCTAAGCAAAGTAGTTTGACAACCATCAGAATTAACTTTGTATAGGTTTTACAGGTGAATTAAATTGGCTTAAAGGAAACGTTTGGATGTCTCTAAAATACTTATCCTCAGAACAGTAGCAGAGAAGTTTAGCAATACTTTTAGCTTTTGATCTGTGTGTGTGTACATGGCTCATGTCTTTAAAATCAAAACAGTCAGTGCATTTAGTGTTTATGAAAAGCATTAGACTGATGGAAAATTGATTTGCTTTGGATACAATCTTGTCAGAGGTCCAATTCTGAGTAGAAGCAAATGTTTCATAACAGCTAGTGATATCCACAGTTTTGACAGTTTTTCCTTATGTGGAGAGATTGCATGTACAAGTTGCTATCTTCCAAATATGTAGTTTAAGCTGTGTGTGCAACACTACTTATTAACTCCACATTAAGCCCATTAGAGAATTGAACTATAGCAACGCAACGGAATTTATAGTTACACTCCTAGCTTGAGTTTTAGCTTTTTGAGTCATAGATGAAAAAAATTTAGCTTCCTTCTTTTATTTCTCTGAATATAAATTCATCTGCAGAATGTGTTTAGTTTACAAAATCATCTGTCTAAAGGCTACTATTTAGTCATGATTTACAAGAATTACTGCATTTCTTTTAAATTATCTTAATTTCAGTGACATGAATAGCAAGTCCAAAATTATGGGTATTATTGATTAAATAGTGCTTTTCATAACTGGAAATTGGACACTAATGCCACAAATGTATATATGCATATACAAGTGCATGTGTATATGTGCATGTGTATGTATAAACATATACTTATATACCCACACTGAAGACATTCCATCACAGGGTTTTGAATCTGATCTGAATCATAACTACAATCTCATGAAAATTCCACTGAATATTGAAAATTGTGGAATGTCACAAAAAATTATATCTGAATATTATATGAGTATTACATTTTCCCTTGATTGTGCAGCAATGAAATGTAGCAAATTTAGACTTAATTCATCAGGTTGACTGTTGAAATAGGATGCTCATGGCCTCAAGTCTTGCTTGGAATACTTCCTCCCTGAGAAACCTGCTACAATGAGTACTACTCTCACTGTGAAGAAAGGTTTTTCACTTGGAAACTGCAACTTGGGACTGGTGCCTGATGTCATCTTATTGTGCAGCTTCAGGAAGAGAATGATCTTATCTCTTCTATAACCCCTGAGAGGTAGCTGAAAATACTGAGTCTCCCTTAGCTTTCTTTTCTCCATGAATGCCCCCTCAGGTTCTCTTCATATATTGTGTGTTTCTTGTTTCAGCTTCATGGAGGGTTCGATTTGTTCATCAATGCAATGCCACCAGCTGGAAAATACATTCCAGTTAAGGCATCATGAGTCCTGGCTAGAGTGGAATAATAATTTCTTTCAATCCACTGGCTAATGCAACTGAGTATATGGTTAGTTTTTATACAGATGCAGCACAAAATTTCACCAGAAGAATATCTTTTAATAGTTTTGGTACTGAGCCTACATAGCTAAAAACTGATAATGTTGACTTGTGTTGCATGTAATTCAGATTGTCTGTGTGGCTCTCCATTTGGCAAGAGAAAAATCTGTATAATATATTTTTGTTAAATCAAACCATAGCAAAATATTTAATGTAAGAATAGATGAAGATAAATCAAAAAAAGTCTGGTATGTTTTACCAACGTGAACCAGAACACTGATTAATCTTGAGAAGCATTCCGGAAAATTCAGAGCATCCTAGATGAAAGCAAAAAACCCAACAAACCCCTCGCCCCCCCACACACCACCAAACTCTACAATAAACAATATAAAAATTCCTGAGATATAATCAAATAAACTAGCTTTAACTCAGCTTGAATTTATTCATAGTGAACTACAATGCTACTGCATGCTGACTAACAGGCCTTCTGTACAACTTAAATATATGGGGGGATGAGATATCAGCACCTTCTTGGAACATACTGATAGTTTAAGATAATGAAAAGGATACAATTGTCTGAACAACAGCTTTGAACTTTTAACTATAAGTCTTAAAAAACTAATTCTGGGTAGGATACAGAAGAGAATTAGACTATACTACCTGTAGGAAAGTCTTTAATGAAACACAAGTGAAACTATAAATTTTCTTTAACCTTTGCATTTTGGGAAAAACCAATATCCTTACCTTTCTGGCTGTGATAGAAGCATCATAAGGCTTTACCACACATTGTTTAACACTACTGCAAACAGCAGCTTCTCTGACTAGACATAACTCTGCTGAAACGGTTTGAAGGGAGGGATATTTCTTCTATTAGTGGTAACAGTGCACAGCACTTCACCTTTGGAACAATTATATTGCTGTTAAGCACAAAACAGTGCTCTTAAAACAATAAAAAGTCTGACAGGTCTAGACCTATTAAAGACTGCAGTAGGCTACGCTGAACCTTTACCGCCATTGGCACAATTTGGTTTTGTGAAACTGCAGATTTAAACAAATGCATTCTACTAAGTTACATCACTTCGATTTAATGTTTGTAAGTTACCTAGCATAAACATAAATCACACTTCAGCTCCTTAATTGTAACAAGAAAAAGGCCCAGATGTATCTTAGTTTCGCAAATGGAAAACACTCTCTTTAATGCTATTGATCATCAGTATATAAGAACACCGGTACTTATGCCAAAAGGTATGATACACCTGTGAAACCTCCTGTATTTAGAAACATCAATGTGAATAACCAAGAGTTTAAATCAACATACCAGAATTAACAGGACCTCAAATTACTACAATTAAAATAGGTGGAAAATGTTTTGTTTTTTAATATCATGCCTTTTCGGTAGGATCTGGTTTTTAAATCACAGCAGATTAATTTCTTGAGCAGCCTGGTCTAGGCAATGTATTGCAAGCAGCGAAGACTACAGAATTCTAACACAGATGTGAAAAAATAAAACACACCAGACACTGATGGCAATGCAGAGAGAAGGTTCAGAAAGGTGAGCTAAGTTTGATACATTTTTTCATGATTAATTTCTCAAAAATATATAGATTGAAGTAACTAACTGTTGAACTTAAATTTGTGACCTCACCAAGAGCAGTTTTCAAAATTAACAATTTAACTAAGGTGTAGTCACAGAATAAGGTGCTAGAAGTCTT
>NW_008691951.1:151105-162902 GCF_000695815.1 Acanthisitta chloris
CTAGTGGACACAAAAGCTTAAACTCTGCTCCAGAACTGCAGATTGTTTCCATGATAAAAATAATTAGTTAAATGAAAAAAAATTGAACAGTACTACTTGCAAATTACCACCCTCAATCTTGCACAGAATATTCCACAAATGTGATTAAAATAAAATTCAAGAAATGAGAATTAAATAAACACTGGGCAACATAAAAATAAAACATTTTGGTAGTGCAATCACATTGAAGTAGTGTCACCCAGAACAGATCACAGTCTAAAAGATAAGAAAGTTATGAAAGCGAACAACAAATAAGTTCTTGTTTACATTTCTATATTAAATCCACATTAACATGAACTAATGAGAAATATTCCATCTCTTGCATTCAGTAGTTAAATAAACCCATAAGTCTCCTTCCTAAAGCTTTCTCAACCTAGGCATCTCTGATCTCAGCATGCTAGAAACCTTTTAGATAAAATCTGCATAACTATTAAGCACATGCCATTGTCATGCTGGAAAAAAACCCACAACTTGTTAATAAGAAGAAAGGAAACAAAATAATTGTACAATTTTCAGGTTTATTGTATTTGAGGCATTGGCTAGCATTTGTGTCTATTTAGAGTTTGTTGTATAGAGATATATAATGGAAATGAAAAGGTTATATTTTGTTCTAAGCTAAATCAATGAACAGCCTTTACAAACAGAAAATGTATTATACATGACAGTGTTTATACCTCATTTGTCTTAAATCAGCCCACAAGAGTTTTTCTATTTTGAAAGAAATGACCGAGTTAAATTACAACCTGCTCCCTAACACCACAAATACATGTGCTGAATAAATATTAAACCACAACAGTAAATAAGAAATCACTGCTAACTAATGAAAATGGAGCAACTATCCTTGTTTAAGTGGAACTGTATGCATCACTAGAATTTAATGTTTTTGTTTGAAAGAATGACCTTTTTCACTAAAACATGAAACCACCAAGAAGAATTTAAATACTTTGACAACTTCTTAAATACCTGGGCCCTGGAGCACAAATCAGATGCCAGTCTTTGATGCTTAGGATTTCTACATGTACAAAGCAAATGAAAAAGTGAAATCCAAACAGTTGAAGTGATGGGGCTACATCTGGCTAGTGCTTGGCCAACAGCAGTGTTCTTTAGGACTCAGTTCTAGGGCCAAGACCATTCGCTGATCACTGATCACGTACCACTGACCTAGATGCAGGAATTGAATGAAGCATTCGCAAGAGAATTACTCTTCTCCATAAATAAGGATGTGGAAGTCATGGTTTATATAATTACTAGAGTATCACTGATGATCTTGAAGACCCAATGTCAATTGGGTTTTCACATCTAACAAATTCTAGGACTGCACCCAAGGCAGATGAAGAAAACTAGCAAAACTCCAAATAAACCCAATGTGGCTTGGGATTTAAAGATTTTACCTATATGCTGAAATTATGAAAAATAAATCATAGAACATTGCATTTTGCATAAGTGCTTAAAGGAATTGGATTACTAGTTTATTTTCACTTGACATGTGTGCTCATTTTCTGGTACTATGTCTATGTGTTGTTATCATGTTTGATAATGACATTCCTAAACTTTAAATGATCAATCACATTCAGTGATCTGTTTGAATAATGACAATAAAACCCAATATAATTTAATATACTGGTTTATTCCTATTGAGAAGCACATTTCTTTAAGCAAAATTTACTCCAAGCTAAACAATTATTAGAATCAAAATTAAGAAGCTACCTAACTGAATCTTTGCAGTGTAATCCATTAATGTATGAGTATTTCACCAACTTTTATTTTTCTTCACACTTTCTCTTAGAAATGAAATATTTTTATTATCTCCTTGCATAAATCAGAAAGTGAAACACTGAGGATTTAGAGTGAGAGAAAAAGCCTATGATCTTCCAACAACTCCTGTTTGAAAAGTTTGGAACATTGTTTAGAGCATTACTATCACTTCAAGTACCCCAAAATAAAATTTCTTACATTTCCCATGTAATGATTTCTTATCCAAGGTATCAAGCAAGGCAGCTATAAAAATACTTCTCATTTTTTATATAAAAATATTATCATATTTTGTGAGAAATATTATTTTAGTGAACTTTGTGGGAAAAGCGTAGTTTAAATAATTTCAATAATTACTTACTATTATTACACAGGAAGAAATGTAATAAAAAGTAATCTATCTAAATAAAGGCAATATTCACTTTCCTTAAGCACAACATACTAAAAAACTGTGCATTAGGAATGGGATGAGAGTCCTTTGCCACACAAAATTGCTTCTATTTATCTTGTGTTGAAAGAAAAAGATTTCATGGAAAATATTACATATGAATCTGTAATTAAAGATTGCATAATAATGTGCGCACAAGTGCTGTAAATTAAGGCTGCAAATGCAGCTTTGGTTCTGACATCTGATTGCGTGATTATGTATAACAATATTTTTGAGCATTATTTTATAAAATATTGCCTATATTCATTTTTAAAAATACCTGAACTATTTTGTTCACTTGTGTTCAAGAAAAAAAATCCATGAGACAGATGCCTAGTTAGAAGAATTTGGGAGAATATTAAAAATATTAATCAATGAGTGAGAAATTTAAATTTATTTCTAAAACATGAAATATAAGTTTTTCATATTTAATCTCTGCGTAGCTGTTGTTGCCCTGAGACTGAAGACAGATGGCACTTAAAATGTCCTTTCAAGAACCTTCTACTGCTCCACTGATGACAGAGGAAGCCTGGACACCAAGCTTAGACTAGGCAACTAGAATTAGTATGACCAAGTCATACAACATTTGCTTTTCATTTATATTCTGAATTTTAAAAGGTGAATGTTGTGTACTGATGTAAGTATGAATTCATGGATGAACTGATATTTGTTTTATTGGGATGAAGATACTCATTATTGACAATTATGTTTGCAAGGAAACTGAAAATTAGATGTGGACTGTCTGCATTTCTTTAATGCTGTCATTTGTTTAAACATATTAGAAATAGCAGTAAAACTTGCTGGTCTAAAGTTGTCTCATTTCCAACAGTGATTTTCAGCTCCATATATACTATTCTAAAGACATTAACGAAAGAAAAACACAAAAAAGAATGATCACTGTTTGTATTAGTTTAAGAAGTCATCTGAATTCTGTAACAGGAAGTTCTATTTAAATGATGCTGCATATTAAACACATTTTACATGTCTCTGTATTTTCAGATGGAAAGATAAACTCCCAAGTATGTAAGAAAAAAAGGAAGTTTCAGGCATTGTCATTCTTAGAGCAACACACCTGACAGCACAGTCTTTTATAAATATGTCTTAGAAGCATTTTAGCTGCAACTAAATTTTAGCTGCAACATCTCGCAGCTCTTTCTTTAGTGTAAAGGAAACTGTTCTTTATTATCACCAGCAGCAGTTAGAAGTATTGCATCTCAGGCAAACTACTAATCATCTGAATTTAAACTTGGATAATTTCTAATGCATAACCTCTAAGTAGCTCATTTCTCCAGTGTCAGAAATAGTGATGCTTTATTTATATAAGTCAATCCTTCATTCTCTGGATTGCTAGTATCCTTATGTGGATTTAGATGAATGTACATAGTTTTGTACAGAAATTTTTTGTTCCATATATTATTCTTTAAACTAAGACATTTAGTTTATTTAAGGCTACATAAGTTATGTGTATCATACCTTTATGACACTTGACAATGAGGATTTCAAAAGAATGGTTAGACACTAGGGAAGGCTACAGAATCAACGGAGCATTGAGTTAAATTCCCTTACCAAGCACACCACAATGAACTATCAGCCTCCTGCTGGCTGAACTACAACATACTCCTGTGTTGCAACAAATTCTATGCATTTCCTGTGAGAAAAGGAAGCCTGTTGCCTCTGAGTTTTGGCTGACTCTCTGCATCATTCTGAGCTAAGGAATTTCCTAGTCTCTATTGATGCTGTAGATTCCTTGCTTAGCAAAGTTTCTCTAATGACACCCTTAACTCTGAGATGTTCCCTGTGCTGAGCTACCTGTCAGGTAGAATTTGGCCTTTGTCCCACATGATTCCACTTTACTCAGTTTTCAGTATTCGCGGCGTAATGAAAGGCAACTTGCTCCCCTCTTGCACCTTTTTAACAGGACATATCAAGCACTAACAAAGAAACAAATATATTAGAATGCCACAGATATTTAGAAATAAAGCCAAGAAGACTGATTAGATCATCAATCAAATTTTTTTGTATATCAAATATATTCTCCATATACAGTTCACCACTTACCCTGGGGCTTAAAATTACTTTCTGCTTTGTCTAATTTTTATTCAAATGTATTCAATCTTGAGATGACAATATCTAGAGAAGGAGAATTCAATGCTTTTCTCTGCAGCTATCCCAGTTTATTCCAGTGTTTAAAGATTCTGCTTCATGGAAAAGTGTACCTTATTTCCAATCCATCTAAACTGAATTGGCTCTTGCTAAGATTTCTCAACTAGATTAAAGAGCTCTTTACTTCACAGTAGTTTCTCCCTGTGGAGATAGGCTATCATCAAGTACCTCTCTTCTCTTCTTTTTAATAAGCTGAAACAGCCTGAGCACTCTAAGATATTTATTGCAAGACATTTTCTCTTGTTCTGTAATCCTGTGTGTCTCCTTTATTTCACACTCTCCAAATGTCAAGTTCTATTTAAAAATGTTGACATGAGAATTACAAAAAATATTCCAAAATCCACTATTGCATCCAGAGATATATATTTTTTATTTATGTACAAAGACATACATGCATGTGTATCACTAGCATATATTTTGAACTCAGAGTTTAACCTTCATCTTAATTGGGATAACCTCCCTTTCAAGAACTTCAGTTTTCTTTGAAGCACATATTGCCCTGGTCTACATGTTTGAAATCAGTATACTTATTAAAAGTCAGTTCAGGTTGCTATTAAACTTCATGACATTTTTACAAGTATTGGTAAATACTCTCACTATTTCACTGCAGTTAACACTATTATTTTCTTGATTTAGCAATTAAAATGCTCTGTTCTTTTTTTGTTTACTTGTTCATAAGAAAAATTTACATCTGCTGTTGGTGCTTCTCACTTTATATCTGTATTTACTGATTTCTACTTTTTCTGCATTGCTTTTTTTCTCCTTTACTTGTACTCAGCTCATTTCTCAGTTGTTTTTTTGTATTTGTGGCAATTATTTATTTGGTTAATTCCTTCTTCACAAGCTTTTTTCCTCTTTCTAGGAATACAGAATTTAGGTAGTTTTATATCTAGGCTTACTTTATACCTCTAGTTTTAAAGATCCAAATCTCCTCAATATGTTAGTCCTTAAACTGTTTGGTCCAGTTGACTGATTTATTATAATAATGTTTCACTTTTACAATCAAGATTGTTAAGTGATACCCATAGTGTGTTTGCTCATCATCACATGAATCACTTTTATATTCAACAACCAGTGTTTCAATCATGCTCTCAAGTCATGAAGTCATGAATTTGCTTTGGCTTAATAACTATTTGGTAAAGAAACCTGGCAGCTACTATATCCAGAAATGACTGACCCCTATTTCTATTAGCAATATTTACTTGCTACATTTTTTGCATCTTCAGACCTTCCATAACCACAATCTCTTGTATTATCTCTCACCTTTACATCTTGAAAGACAACAGCATCTACTTACAAATCTCTTATGTCCGTCTCTAACAGATACTTTTCTCTGTTTTGATATTATTCCCTTTCTGGTTAATCAGAACTTGTTTTATAAGTGCTAACCCTTATTATTTCCCTGCCTGTCACTGCATTTGCCACAAGTACTTTCAATTTCCTTTCTTTAATGAATAAGCCTTCTCATACCTGTGGAAGATGTGCATAATAATTAAGTTATTACCTGTATGAAATCTAGTTTTCTAGTTAGCTGCTCTATCTTAACATGAGTACACAGATAATTACACATCGCTATACTATTTCTTGTCCATTACAGTTCCCTGTGCTCTAGTGTTCTCCTCTTGCTCCTTCTTAGAGTTTCATTTCAAATTCAGACCATCCATTCTTCATCTTTTTGCTCTAAGGTATATAACTAACTCACTTGCAGGCACATTAAAAAATAATGTCAGTGTTAAGTAACCAATCCAGGCAGTTCTCCATGGTTGGCATTTCTCATGATTTCCCTGCCAGTCCTTGTATCATTGATAGACTAAATACTGTTCAATTTATTAGAACTGGTTTTTGTTTGGGTTTGGCTTTTCTTGTTGTTGTTTTGGATTTGTTTTTTTTTAAAATAAACTCCCCTTTGCATGGTAGAGGATACCAATGTTGCACACATGCCAAAACCCCACATGTATTCTGAGAATTACTATCAAGGTATGCAATATATATAACAAATATCAAGATAAATAGTATATATAAAATGATAACTGTAACATGAAAGTAATAAAACTAGACTCTAGAGCCATATTCTTTAGAGATTGTATGTTCATATTCTAAATAATCCACCAGAGGGAGATCTATGAATAAAAGAGAAATATTTACAACAAACATGAACCCTTGGAAAAAAAGAGTTTAAATATGCAACTGCCATAACTTACACTTTTTGTTGAGCACTAAAATTTGTAGTCAAGATTATGTCAAGAAAATGAGTTTTGTAACTATGGTTTCATATACAAGTTAAATTTCCAGTGCTCCAAAACACTGGTATAGGCAAGAATGAAATGTGGCTATTTGATATTGAGTCTAATCTTCAGCAGCATGAGCATTTTAAAGCAATTACTGAACTAAATTATATTTAACCTTGAGTCAACTGCCAGTCTTTTATTATGACCACTTCAGGGGTACAGCATATCCTCATAAGTTCTGGTTTTAGCACCATCGGGGCTAAGTGTAAAATTTCCCAAATTTTTAATCTCACAGAAAAATCCCAAGATATATCTACACAATTATCTACACCTTGTTCTTGGTAATGTTTTCCTTAAGGAAGACAGATTATACTAATGTGTTCAACCCTGTAACACACTAGCTAAATAGGTTAATAACAAGTATGATGCTAATATGGCACCATTTTTAACAAATAATTCCAGGGATTACAAACAACTATTAAATATGTGAAGAGCAATGAAAGAATATGCAACACTCTCCAAAATAGTTGAAACAATCTCAACGGGTTGATTCTAGAAACATATGTGTTTGCCAGCTGGTATAAACCAGCACTAGTTTTAATGACTCTAATGAAATTGTGCCGGTTTAAATTAGATGATTTTTTGTTACTCTAAATACTTTTTTAGTACTAGATATAATAATGATCTCAAAATCAAGTAAGTCTATTTTCTTTTAAGAAGCAACTGATTCTTCTTCTTTTGAAGCCTGTTTTAATTTCTGAAGTAATTTAGAAGCAGACATCTTCAAACAAGCTTTTGGAAATGCAACTCCAACAGTTAGAAGTTATTTAAAAGAATTATTCAAATAAAGTGGGTTTTTTTCTTCTCTTCTTTCCTTCCTTCTTTTCTTTCTTTCAATTTTTTTAGTCATTCATCTTATGCTATAGATAAGTTTTTCTTTGTTGCTAGGCTGTAATTACACTGAATGTCACAAAAGTGAGGTCACATATAAGGGGGATCATAAAGTAATAAGACAAGCCTGATCATGAAAATAGACAAAGAATCTTTAGATATGTAAGTTGGGATCAGCTATAATTGTCAATTTAAAAAAGGCTTCTCTACCTAGGGGAATGCCAGCTATCCCTAACTGATAGAAGTTTGCCATTCCCTAGGAAATTTAAACACTTGCAATGGAAACAATTACTGCTTTCATACCATGTCAGTGTTGGTTACATTTTCTGAAAATTTGAGCAACATTTTTGTGAGTGTTTTACATGCTGGGGTCAACAAGTTTCTCATTTACATTTAGAAACTGTAAAACATCTTGTTTGTACTGGTTCCAGCAGGTATAGAGACATATTTCTTTCTAGTAGCTAGCATGGGACTATTTTTTGGATTTATGCAGAAAACAACATTGATAACACAGGGATGTTTTCATTATTGATAAGCAGTACTTACACAGCAACAAGGCCTTTATAATTATATTGAACATTTTAACTATATTAATTTCACATATATAAAATACTTATATATAATAAATACACTTAATATAAGTATATAATTTTAGCTACATATTTCCATGAAGATTTATTTCGGGTAAGGAAGATTTCCACTCAACATAAGACAATATGTTATTTGTTAGTGCCAAGAAAAAAAATCCATGATGAACAGTTGTCAAGGAGGAGGGAGAAAGGAGAAAGAGCACCAGACAGTGTGATGCAGAAAAGTTCAATTTAATAACTGAACCAAAGCAGTGCATAAGCTGTGTCAGGAAAAACTTCACACTCCCACACACACAACTCACACACACTTCCAGCTACTCAAGCTGGCCCTAAATGTGACTTGGTGCAGTGGAGCATGGAGAAATGCAACACTTTCTGCAGCTCAGTGTTAGACATCTGCACAACAATATCCTCCCTGCCCTGCCCTTCTGGTCCCAGTCTCAATTACTGAGAAGATGTCACACAGGCCAGCAACAAAATAGATGTTATGATGCAACTTACTGTCAGTATCAGGTTTTGCTCTTCTCTTGCTTGCTGACCCACAGACTGTACCAAGGCTAATCAGACTCTGTCTTTGTTTGCACTGTATTGTCAACTATGGCTCATTATATCCAGTCACCTAACTCTGTATTAAGGCAAGGTTGTGATGTTCCCATGACAGAAAAGCTTTCTGAAAATTTCTAGTACCACAAGATACGTTCACAATGCAAATAAAAGAAAGTATTTTATAAACCAGCACATACCAGAATTTTAAGCCTCAGGATGGAGTAACATGCCAATGAAATGGAAAGACCAAAGTCTTATCTGTTAATAACGTTGGGGATTTTTTTTAATATAGATGGTGTAAGTGAGAACATGCACCCTTCTGTCCTCCTGGCTCCAGTTAGGAAGAAATACTTGCAGATGATGTGTTTTCCCAGTATCTCTGTATTATGATTCCCTAACATCTGTGACTATTGTAGTGAAGGGCATCTTGTAAGGGAGCTTTAAGAAATGTTTGTTTTGACATTGTCTGGCTTTGATGGCTACCCTGTTAGGCCTGCATTATACTAAAATCATTACTGCCAGGTAAGATCAGAATGAATATTCTCAAGTCATTTTAAGAAAATGAGCCACTGATGACAGCAGAAAGGAGGGCGATGACTAGGGACAAGAATCTTGGCGATGGAATTTCTACAGAGGAAGATTTCTACTGGTCATTTACACTTCTGTTTACTTTTCAGTCTAAATCCTGATTCACTTTTCTATCATTCCTCAGTCTTGTATCTTCCCTTTCTCTTTTTTTCTTACCAGAGCTCCCTATGCTAGCAACAGTTCAATCATCCTGTGCAATGTTATCTCCTTTTCTCCTCCCACCAGCTATGTATTCCAGTTAGGCTATACTTTCTTTACCTGAGAAGCTCAGAGAAAGCACTAGTGTCCCTTCTTTCTACCCTTAAGGGCCTCTTCTCAATCCTAAGTCCTAAATCTATCCATCCTTGGATACCTTTCCATGAAATCAAATAAAGAACGTTCATCCCCAGGACTGGGACAGGTCCTCCAGTCTTACAAAAGATGTGCACAAATGTCAGGCATTTGATTTTATACTAGTATGCAGACTCAAAGGTTTGAATTCACAGCTACAAAATTCAGCTGTCTTGAGTCTCATCTTCATTGTTTTCCATAAATGCCGAGAAATCCTTTAAACCTCACTGTCTTTGGAATGGGTTTTTAGAGTAATATTTGCAGTTCTCTATGTACTGACACAGACTCATGCTGATTTTTAGGCACTCACCAATGCTTGTTAGGTTAAGAATCTGCTTGTCCCCAGTTACCTCTAAGACCAATAATTTATTTTTGCCTACATTTCAGTGAGATGAAGTCAGAATTACAAATTTATATATTCTTCACTTGAGAGACTGACATGTACATTTGATAACCTGACAAACAATAGCCATATGAACAAGAGACATATCAAAGTACCCCTCATATGCAATTATATTTCTGCTAGCACTCTGAAGCATAGTAAGTATCAATTCAATGAGATATTAACAGTGTTTCTGAACATTCAGGTTTCTGAAACTAGAATAAACTTGAAAACCAAATCAAAACCATAGGAACTGTTGAGTATTCTGTACAATGTAAAAAGATTTTTCAGCTTTTCAGCTGTTACTTTTCAGAACAGCACTCTCTAGGAATAATACAACATTCTGCCCTACTAGCCCTTTTAATATGGCTTTTAGGCAACTGAATTGAAGTTCCTGATGATAAAGAAGCCATCGAATTGTGATTAATGCACTATAGACTATTTGCTTAACTATTTTCCTGTAGATTTCACAGCATTTTATTACCAGCAGTTGTCTTCTCTATTTTCTATTAATTATCTTGCTGCCCGTATGCTAGTTCTTGAAATACTCTTACCTTCCTCTTCTCCTACTGTGCCTTGATGAAGTGGTACTGTAATGTGCTATGTCACAGCTGTACTAAGGACAACTTTAAGAAAAGCAGCACACTGTGCTAAGTGTTGATTATTACTTTCAAACAAGAATCTACGAAGCACAATTTCCTCCAAAATAATAAAAGAAGAAAAAAAGAAAAAAGAAATTCGGACTAAGAGTCATAATGGTCATAAGAATAGTTTAATGCCATGATTAAAAAATAAGCTACTGAAGTATTTTAAGAAAGTCATACTTTCAAGAGAAATAAACCAGTCTAAGCTTAGTTTTGTACATAAAGTTGAAATTTTGTGGTTCATTTGAAAGGCACAAACATTTTGGGACTCTTGTTTGTGTTTGCACTGTTACAGTCATGTTCATTCTTGTGTATTGCTAGTATGGCTGTAAAGTGGTAAAAGAGAGGAAATTTTAAACCTCCAAAAATATACTTCCTAGTCAGACATAAATGATACAAAGAGTTCCAAAATATTTTTCTTTTTAATCTCTCAATCTCCTGTAATATTAATTATTTCAATTATTCTGGACTCTTTGGAGTATTTTAAACTTAATTTTACTTGAACAAAGGATGGTAGAGAGAGAAAGGATCTTATACAAAACAAACCCCAAACAACTGGAATGTCAAAATAAAAACTTTAAAAATCAGAATTTGACTAGTCAAGTGAAGGGATCTGTTTTCTTTAATTAGCATTCTATATAGATCTAGGAAGCATTTTAAGTAGAGATGTAATTAAACTTTTTAGTCCAAGCTAGTCTATTGAAAATTAATTCTTTTGAGAAGAAAATATATAAGCAATTTCAACACAGGAAGCCATACTTCTCCATGCCCAGATGTCAAAATGTACAAGATGCGCAAAATTTTTCCCAAGGATACCCTGCCGTGTGTAAGAGAAGGAGAATTACCAATATAGAAAGAGTCCCAGAGACTCAATGATTAGTGACATTTCAGCATCAAATGTGTGATTAGAATCCATAAGGGAAAAAGTATAACTCAAAGTACTTGTAATTTTCTATAGTCTGGTTCCAATCCTCCCTCCACTAGAAAAATATACTTAATGGATTAGATGTCTATTTTAGCCATAGGTATATGGAGACATTTTATGTGTCAATTAAATTACAATGATCGTTTTTTCCCCACAGCATGTCCCAAGACGATGTCTTGAACATGCTTAATTTTTACTAAACTTGAGTCAAAAATTTTAAAAACTTGAAAAGTTTTTGCAATTTACCTTTAAAAGTTCTTGCAATATGCACTAAAACCAATGTTCTCATTAC
>NW_008691951.1:162948-179912 GCF_000695815.1 Acanthisitta chloris
CGCCGAGTTAAAAATAAACACAGAAATATCTTATTTTAACTCTTTTTCTTAGAGTATATTTTTTTCAAAACTGTTAGGGGTTTTTTATCCAAGTGTTAAGATCATAATATATTGCATTTTTATGCAAAAAGGATAAGTAAAAATGTTATCATCTGGTGAACGACACAGACTCTTTGATAGTCACTCAAGTACTGTAATTTATCACAATATAAAATAAACACAGAAATATCTTATTTTAACTCTTTTTCTTAGAGTATATTTTTTTCAAAACTGTTAGGGGTTTTTTATCCAAGTGTTAAGATCATAATATATTGCATTTTTATGCAAAAAGGATAAGTAAAAATGTTATCATCTGGTGAACGACACAGACTCTTTGATAGTCACTCAAGTACTGTAATTTATCACAATATACTCTTAAGCGGCCTGTGAAATGCTTAAATAAAGCTTTTGAAGAAGCAACAATAAAACTCAAAATAAAACACATGAAAAAAAATCCTATTGCTGTCTCAAGTCACTCTGATTTTCTATGAACATTATCTGTCCTGAAAAAAAAGTCTTACAGATCATCCACTAAGCGTACGATGCCATAAAGTCTGAATACAGTCTGCACAGGTTGTCTTGCAGATTTGTATTTGCTATTTACAATGCACATAGCACAGTTTGTACAACAATATATTTTGGAAACGTATGCCTGAGAGAGCACCAGAAACAGAAAATTGCAGAATGTTTTAAAATTTCAGTGTGTTACTGTTAACTTGTTGCTAACAGGCTACCAGTAGCTTATAGCTAAAAACAGTCAATTAATGTTAGCTCTGGTAAACCCATCTGTTGCACACTGCTTGAAAATTAAAATTATAAAAATAAAAAATATCTGAACTTTTACTTCATCTCATTCCCTGGATACACAGCTCATATACACAGCTCATATCTAAGACCACTGAAAATGTACAGGAGATACATTTAATAGCCTCATAAAACAACTTAGGTTCAAAGTGACCTCATCTAGTCAAACTCCCTGCTCAGTGCATATCTCACTAGGTCAGGTTGCTCAGCAACATTTTTAGTCAAATTTCAATACCTCCAAGAACAGATCCCAAAAATTTCATTGGTTGTTTCTTTCCGAGTATTTAATTATCCCTATTGTTTTAAAAAAATGAAATCTAAATATCCAATTGAGAATTTCTATATTCCAGTTTCTGTCTATTGACTATCAATTTGTATCTCCAACAACAGTGTGGCAGCTTCTTGTCTGTCTCCCACAAACATGTAGATGCAGAGAGCACTTAGGTCTCCCTCGGGTCAGTAGGTTCATCAGGCCCAACTTCCCCAGATTTCCCTCATGCACTGTGTGTTCCAGCATCCAATCAGCATAGTGACCTCCACTGGACTAACTGTATTATATCTATGTCTCTCTTGTACTGAGAAACATCAAAGTAGACACAACACTTTATATGTGGTCTCATGGGTGCCAAACAGGGAAGAATCACCTTCTTCATCTTGTTCATTCTCAGTAATATACCCTAGGATGTTGATGGCCCTCTTGCTGCCATTGCCGGTACACTGCTTGCTTGCATTCCACTTGGTGTGGTGTACTGCAGAGCTGCTTCCAAAGCAGTTGCAACCTAGCCTGTACCACTGCATGGGGTTATTTGTTCCCAGATGGCAGGATTTTGCATTTACATTTGCTGAACTTCTTGATGTTTCTCAGTTTTGGGATCAGCCCTGTTTAATACTGAATAATAATGAATTAATAATAATGAATGATCTGTACAAAGGTGATTGAATGCATCCTCAGTAAGTCTGCAGGTGACAGAAAGTCGGGCAGGACTGTCAATTTGCTGGAGGGTAGAAAGGGATCTGGACAGGCTGGATCGATAGACCAAGGCCAGTGGTATGGGGTTCAGTAATCCAAAGTGCCAGGTCCTGCACTTGGGTCAAAACAACCTCATGCAACTCTACAGAATTGGGGATGAATGGCCGGAAAGTAACAAAGCTGGTGAAAGGTCTAGACCATAAATCCAATAGTGAGTGGCTGGGGGTACTGGTGTTGTTTAGCCTGATGAAAAGAAGGCTCAGGGGAGACCTTATCGTTCTCTACAACTACCTGAAAGCAGGTTGTGATGAGGTGAGATTTGGACTCATCTCACAGTCAACTAGTGAGAGGACAAGGGGAAGGAAAGAGCCTGAAGTGACACCATGGTTCAGGTTGGGTATTAGAAAAAAAAATCTTCACTGAGTGCTTAAGCTCGCCAATGAACTGGTGGAGTCACTATCCCTGGAAGTGTGTGAAAAACAAGTAGATGTGGCACTTTGCAATATGGTTTAGTGGACATGGTGGTATTCGGTCAAAGGCTGAATGTGATGATCTTGGAGGTCATTTCCAACCTTAATGATTTTATGGTTCTATGCTTTAGCCCACTTCAGCTCCAGCATGCCCTCTAAATAGCAGCCTTGTCCTCAAACATATTGATCATCTCCCCATGCCATTTTGATGACATCTGCAGTCTTGCTGAGAAAGAACTCCATTCTGTCATCTAGATAATTAATAAAGTTGTTGGGCAGTATTGGATGCAGAAGTAATCCCTGAGGAACATCACTATTTACTGGTCACCAGCTGGACTTCTCACTACAGATCACAAGCCTCTGAGCCTGTCTGTCCAGACAGCTTTCCATCCATCTCATTGTCTATTTGTCCTTATCCAATGTGATGATAAGGACATCAAAGTGGTCAAAACAAAGGATGATATGAAGCTAACAAAGCTGTTATCTGATCAGTATCTATTGAACAGAACCTAGTCAGTCATATTAAATAGTGGAAAACCAACTGATGACCCTGTGTATAAATCAAGTTAAACACCATACACTAAAGAACTGTTAAGTTTGCTTGCCTCACTTGCTATCTGACTTTATTTAAAGCCATATTAACACTGAAATAAACCACTGATGTCTGAATGTACAACCACAATTCATTAATGACTGCCATCACCATCTATCAATATTTCAACAATATTTTTCTTAATTTTAATGTGGAGTAACATAATATTCCAATATGCTTCAGGATCAGCTGTTGTAAATGGTACTGGATAGGAAAGGTTTTACAGATCACTCCTTCCCCATTCCATCCCATGAAGTTTTAACTGTGAAACTCTGTAGCTTAGATCATAAACATAACTAATAACATGATCACTGAAGTTCTTCATCATAAAAGATCATTAAAAATATTGTATGAGGCATAGACTTCACATAAATAAAATGGTTGTTCCGTCTGTAGTATAATCAGACTTCTCAGTAAGTTAAAGGGTACATACAGAGTCAGAACATGTCACTGACATTACTTAAGAGTTTATAATTCAGTTTGAATAATGTTTTGCAGTGCTGGGACTAATGACCCTTGCAGTGAGAAGCACAGAACTACATCTCTAGAAGCTATAAACCTACCACTTCATTCAAAGGCACTTGCAAACATTCTGCATCTCCTAGCTTGGAACCATTATATTGCTAACATTATGACTGGGTTACAGACACATCAATCACTTTATTCATTTATATTCTTCTGGTCAAGGAAATTTTACTTATGGCCATTCTCCTGCTCAGTGCATCAAAGTAATTTGAAGATTTTCCAAGTTTATGTTAAGCAATTTATCTTGAAATATGTTGAAATAAAAATGTGGAACAAGCTCTATCATTTCAACTGTCAAACTGCAGTTTCAAGATGCAAAATGATCGCTGAGGTTTAAGTGAAGCTACCTGAGAGGTGATGCACTGACAGATTAAGTAGTTATGATTAAATAGTTATATCTATGAGGCATTTCAATTTTCTGTTTGAAGTAATGAGGCTTCAGTCAAATGGCATGATAATGAGATGAAGAAACTTGTACTGTGTCTTGGAATGTAACGGTCTAAATTTCTAAGCACTGTCTATACATTGCAACATGAGCAGAACCATGGTCTTTATTGGAAGAGAGAAAGCAAACTACACTTTTATTCCAAACCATATCAAGTACAAATAAATTTTCAGAGAATTTCCCATGCTTTAAAACCAGACTGAAATTACGTTTTTAAGGAAAAACATGACTTGTTTTTCGTCTCTCAATATTTACCAATGTAGAAAGGTAGTTGTTATGAGAAGGGCTAATGATACATTAAGGCCACAGAGTCCATTACTCAATCATGGTCTATGACAAATTTTCACCAATAAACATACAATGGTTCAAAAATAAGTACAATTCAAGATATCATATCCTCTAAAAATAACTGCATCTCTAGAAGCTGGCCACCACTCTGTTTTCTAAGGAGACAGATAAGACCATATAGTAGGACTCAGATTTCTCACAAGTATGACAAGCTGATAAACTTCAGACTTTTAGAGGCTAGCTTCCCTCCACATGAACCCCCTATAATTAGAAGAATAAAGAACTGACACAAAAAGCTTGCGAAAAGAAATAATTTGCTTTAGCTTATTGATATGCTCCATTTTGCTTCCTTCAGTTTTTTTTTAAAAGACATCACACATGCATTTCACTCTACTATCATGTAATTCTGGCAATAAATTAGAAATTGAAACTTATCAGACATATGGCTTTGCAGACTGAAAATTTTCAGAAATTCACAAGCTAGTAACAACCCAGATTGTAATTAAGAAGTACAGAAGTCTTAAATCAAGTGATATGGATATTTGTGATGCCATTTAAACTAGCAGATACATTAAAAATTAAAATTTAAAAGCACACCATTATACACTGGCAGGACGATTTCATACCTCAGGAATAAAACAACCCGCATTAAATATGATGTACCAATGAAACATTCCACTTCTGCTCTTATTTTTAACGTTTTCCTTCTAAAGCATTTGTTTAAAATGTTGCTAGCCAAGTTCCATTTCTAAAAAGTACAGGGAATGCAAACATAGAGATCTCCGACTTTCACTGTTTCACTAATGTCTACCCTCCTCTCTTCTTCCACCAACATCATAACTTGGTAAATGGTAAGAGCATTTTCCAAAGATTTTTCAGATGTCATCTGATTTCTTTCACTGTTTTTCTTATCTTCATTTCCTCCATGCACAAGTTTTCTTTTCCGCTTGGAATTTGCATTTTGAAAGAATAATTTTATATTTGACACCAAAGACTAAATAGTTCAGTAAATACCAGGGATATTATACCTCTACTTATGGAACAAGATGCATAAATGTACAGTTAATTAATTTTACTTCCCTTAGATGCTTTCTCCATGCTTAGCAATGACTACATTTTGAAAAAAGTTTATCACATTTGAATTAATTCTGGACATACCTGTGGGAACAAGGCAAATAAAAATTTGTATTTATTGCTTCCATAGATTTCATGGTTGAGGGAAATAGAAGCTATTCAATGTGACAAAAAAACTGTGTTGGAAATGACATATCTCCTGAAGACAAGAGGGTTCATAAATTCAGTAGTCTTCTAGGAGCTATTTCTTCAATCTAAAGAAATTTCCAAGTTCAAATGTCTTGTCATAACATGTTACATGAAAGCACAAAGCAAGTTGACTTTATATATATATGTATATAATGTATATATACATATATATGTATATAATTTGGTTTTTCTCTTTAATGCACAAAAGTGTAAATGTAGAACTCATGTCTGACACTGGGCAAGGAAATTGGTTTTGAAAAACGAAGATTATAACATTAACGGAGATTCAATGAAATAAACCAGTTGCGTACACTGATTTTCATTAAAATGCTATTGTGAAGACAATTGTGAATCAGTTTCTACTAAAAAGTAATTCATAGAGGAAAGCTGTAAGACACTTGCCAGGCACCATGCAGCCAGAGAGCTATTATTTTATTACTCTTCTTTTAACGAATGAATATTTAATTTCAAATACGTAATTAAGAAGTAAAATTATTTCAAGATGAGATTTAACTGGAGTCATATCTCAAAATTATTATATATTCTATTGCATAAGTTATGCCTATAAATCTATTTTTCCAAGATTATTTGAAAAACTTTGTCTTGCTCCTCATTTCCACGCCAATGTAGAACTATTGTTTCTTTGAGTTTTTTTAATCACAAAAAGCTTTATGATACAGCACCATTATTTCTGGTCAGGCCTAGCTGTATAGATATGCATTATGGTTAGTAGAATAAAGATTATTATTTTTGGTTTTGACAATTCTTGGCTACAATGTTTAAGAGATACAATGGGGTCAAAAGGAATTTCTGGTACTTAATGTAGATTTATTTGCAGATGCAAAGAGCAAGATGAAAGAGAGAGAATTTCAGTCATTACAGTAATTTTACTTTACTTTGGGACACGTATCTACTCCATGTAACTTTGTTATTTGTACTCTATTAAAAGACGTTATGATGATTAATATTCTAGAAATGGCTATTCAGAGAGTCAGCTATAAATCTCTATTAACTCAACTGATATTAAACTACTTTTGACAGTGTAGTGCTAAATATCCAAGAAGTAACTTAATCTTTCTAAAGATTTAGAAAAGTGCAGAAGGAAATCATAACATCATTTTGCTGTTCAAAAGCTGTTAGAGCTCTCTCAATTGCTGTCAGAGCTTCCCCTCTACCCAAGATTTCCCCCAGTAAGCGCTTTTCATACATCAGAGATGCTCATTTTCCAGCAATTCCACTATTTATATCATAAATAATTTTAAGTAAATATTTAACACAGTAAGCTAAGGAAAATTCATTTCACTTGTTTCATGTTTCACATATTCAAAGACAAAAATATTTTTTCTTTAGAAAGCTGAAGCACCAACATTTTGAAAGCTGCATTCACAACTATGTTATTCTGCCTGCATATCAGAAACTTCTTAAGCTATTTATTTTCTATAACTTTCAAAGAATGGTAAGTTTTTACAAGCAAACAACTGCACAATATGCTAGAGTTAAGGGAGTACTATTATTTCCTATTCACAACGAGCTTTTGCAATGACAGCTTGGAAGAGGATTCACAGAGCCAGAATTCGAGACACATCACTTGCAGCTCTTGAAGTAAGCTCCCTGAAAAGGTTTAAAGAAAGGGCATGGAAGTTCTCTTGAAAACATGAGAACTCTTTTTTAAAGAAACAGTTATTTCTCCAATCTTTTTTTAAAGAGGGCTTCCCCTCAAATCTTCTGCATAAAACATGAGGAGTTTGTTAACAGACTTCCTCTTGCCCTACTTTATGTTTACTCTCAGCACAGTTCATAATACTTTCCTGGAGTCTGAAGGGAAAATAATGCCTTTTGTCACCTCAGAGACTATGCATCTGCTCTTTGCTGTGCTCATAACTTTCCTACCCTTTTTTCACATTAAGGTCTCTATTTGCTGTTCCTCTATCACACTCTGCAGAGTATCCTCCTTGCACTGTAGAAGTTTTGCCTTGTCCTGCCTCTGTGTAGTAGAAATAATCACTATTCTCTTATGTCGATTCCCTCTACATGGGAGTGTTTTACTCAGGACAAGCAATAAGGCACCCTTCACCCACTCACACCTGGTCCTATGCTGCCTTTAACACAAAACAGTAAGTCAAATACATGTGACCTGACTCACACCTAAATGCAGTATCATGATGCCTATGAAAATATCAGGTACTGTGAAGCTTATCTTTTAGGGTTATGTTTTCACTGGGTCAGAAACAATACTGAATTGCATTGCTGTGATTACTTGCTTATATAGCAATGAGAAAGTATGACTATGACCCAAGTTTGCAAATGCTATTGCAGTTAAATCAGAGCTTGTTTATTAATTGCAACTGACTTCTTTCTTGATCTGTTATCTTTTGTTGGTGATTTTCCCATTATACATAATTCAGATTTTTAGACCTGAGCATTAAAAAGATTATATAACTAATATCTTAGAAATGGGCACAGGTGTTTGTGAACTTTGTGATACATCAGACATGTATTGGACACAAATCTTCAAATGTACTATAATGAGTAATTTCATTCACCTCAAAAATATTTCAACGAATTGTTTGAAAGTCTAGTAACAACTTTTTAAAAATCAAGGTTTTTCTCTATTTTTTCCACTGTCCATTATATTGCATTTCATTCAGAAAAAAAACCCAACAAAACCAAATAACCTACAGAAAGCCAAAATAAAACCCACCTGAAAATATGAAATAATACATAAGTCTAAAACATACATTGATAAAAGGTTGAATTCTTTCAACCCGTATCTTTTCAATTCTAATGTAATCTCATTCTAAAGTAGATCTGCTAAATCTGCTAAAGATTCAAAAGTGAATTCTGCTCCCACAGTTTATTTCTCTTTACTGACAGATGAATGTTAAATTTACTAGCTTGGACCTGTAAAACTGCAATTTAAATGCCTAAATGCAGAGAAAATTAAAACCAATCACAGAACTGGCTCTAAGAGTGCAAAATGGGTATAACAACCTGAACAGTAGTGGCAAGAAAAACACAGTTAAACCTGTGAATTATAAAATGTTATGAGTTGCAGAAAAGAATAAATATAAAAGGACATAACTGCTAAACAAAAGAAGCAGATTCATTGAAATGTGCTCTATTACTTCAATAATAATTTTAGTATAGACCTTAAGAGACCATTATTTCTCATAAATTATATGCATTCTACCCTTTATGTAAGTTTAATTTCATGAACCAGATGTTTTTAATTTTGTAAACCTATGAAGAATCAAATGGCTACCAATATGATTTAATTTCTGAATAAGTAGCATATTTTTGCTTCATTGATTCTGATTAATTTTTAATATTACTGTCGTATCTGTTCTGTCAGGTGTAACCAGAAAAATTTTTAATCTTGCCCAACAAAATTCTTTATTTCTTGAACTTCTTGTCTGAATCTACTTCACAGACAACTAAAAGGAGGGATAATTGTTAACAAAAACACAACCCCACAACAGAACAGAAACTTCCTTTGATAATGTTCCCATGCTGAACAATGACAATTACAAAGCTTCCCTAAAGCTAAACTAAAAGAAAGCAATTCAAAAGTATTCTAATGACTTATATATACTTTTACTACTATCACCTGTATGTGTTCATGCATCTAAATAAGGCATATGCTGTTCTGCCCCAGCAGACAGTGCATCCATCACAGAATACCAATTCTCATAACTTCAAGGAAGTCCATAGGAATCACCAGTTCTATGGTTTCAAAAGGACCACTTATAAAATTAAATTCTGCAGAAGCACAGAATAATTTCAAGCCAAAAACTAACAAGGTATTTTGACTTATAGAAGACATACAGGATTCACAAGATTGCAATTTAGATATCCCAAAACTGCCTTACCATGGTGTAGTTATGAGCCACCTTCATAAGCTCTGTGCATCCTTGCGCATCAGCAAATGCTCGTATTCCCAAACAGTTGGATGGGTGCAAAAGCTTCATTAGAAAATGGCAACAAACCTCTACTACTTGTGGGAGCTGGAGGAGGCAGGCAGCTGCTAGAAGATTTTCAATTGTATCTTCTTTCAATTCCAGGCAGCCTAAAAAAAAGGACTGATTATGGATGTATACATATTTTTTTGGTATTTACAAAACACGCAGTATCCAAAAAAAGGTTTTTATAAATAATCATAGCTCTCTATAAATCATTCTACAGAAAGAATGAAGAAAAGTAGGTGTCCCTGACTGGACACCTCAGTGACTTGAATATTACAGCATTAGAAACATTTCTTTTTCAACTACTATTAATTCAACTGTATAATAGACATACAAAGAGAGGCTGTAAAGTGTGGAAAGGAAGAGAGGACAGGATATCTGGATATCAAAGAGTCTGTGGATGGTTTTCTTGGGTTTCTTTTTATTCTCGTTGAAATTGGTGAAAAAATTTGCATTATCTTCAGCGGCACAGAGCAAACCTCACAGTCATTTACTTCCCTGCAAAGGATGAAATAACTGCCTAGCATAGTATGAATAAAGCCATAAAAATATCTTCAAAATAAGGCTTACAATCTTCAGAGTTTGTGTTGCTCATTTGTAATGTGACTTTGGGATTAATTTTATCTGAGTAACATATGGCAGCCTTCTCATAGCATAGAGTCCTTCTAAAGTAATTTATATTAGTGAATAGGTCATATACGCATGCATAATATTTATCTTCCATTAACTAACACTTATATTGCACTTAATGCTGTAATTTCACAAGTCATTATCTTTATCTTACAGATTGACACACTTTTTAATAAATGATAAAATAAATTTCAAAAATAATTTCTTTGAATGAGGAAAGTGTAATTCTCTTCATCATGCTCCCCCACATAATTTTAAAGTATTTTTTTACATTAGTATCTTATAAATCTCTTACATTAATAATTTACTAAGCTATAAGTTAGAGATCACAAGGATATCTTGGAGAAGTAGAAAAAAAAGAATAGGAAAAAGTGGACTTAGTAAAAAACACTTCTGATTTTATTTTGCTGTGCTTGGAAAAATCTTTTCAAACAATAAGAGGATTAAGTGTATATTGATCTTTCTCTTCAAAGTAATATAGTTCAACACTTAGATAAACTCACTCTTTTCTCCATATAAATTTTGTATTTGTTGTCGCATAAAGAAAAATCTACAAATCTCAATCACAGAGCACTAAGGAGTTCTAAAATCCTCAACACAACAGTATGCCATTGAAAAGAAAAGATGCTTTGTATTGCAATATCAACCCCAAAATAAAATAGCAATAACACTGCACATCTTTTCTCCTTTCACTATATGTGGAGCTTTAAATACAAGATGGAAACTGTGAAGTTATACTTTACTAGATTTAGTTATAATACATCCTTTTGCAAAAGTTAGATCATTTCAGTGGGTTTCCTCTGTTTATTTTTATGCTTCTATTAATGTCATATGAGTTTCTCTTTATATTATCAGACACTTTCTCATAATTTCTGTCCACCATGTGTTTATGCAGTGTGGTCAGAAGGCATACTCAGCAGCAGATTCTTGGCTGACCCATACATTTATCAGTGACACTCCCGCATTTGCTGCATGTTTGCAGGTAATGACTGGCTCAACACATGGTTTATTATCTAGAAGACAGTTCCACTGTGTCACGTGGAAGCTATCAAAAGACAGTTATTTTCCAGTTAAAACTGATCACTCTGAAGGAAAGAAAGAAGGAAGAAAACTAAAAATGTGCAAAACACCTATGAAAAATAGATGGATTTAGAAATGGAAACAAATTAAGAAAAATAGAGTTTTATATTTCCTTTTCTTATATGCAATTTAGTTTTTCAACAGCAAGCTCAAAAAGGTCTCTGGCCCTTCAAAAGTGTGCTGGTTTTGTCTGGGGCAAACCTAACCAGCCAAGCTAGTCAAAAAAAGACTGTTGTTGTTTAACCCCAGCCAGCAGCTAAGCACCACGCGGATGCTCACTCCCTCCCTTATCTCTCTCTTCCCCCACCCCCTCCTCACTTGGTGGAATGGGGAGCAGAATCAGAAGTAACTTGCAGGTTGAGATAAGAATAACTGAATAATAATTGAAAACAAAGTAGAATACAATGCTAATGGTAAGTTATAATTATTATAATAAAAAGGAAGAAGAAAGGGAAAATAAAGTAAAACTAAACCAAACCAGTGACACAAAATATAACTGCTCACCACCTGCTGACCAATGCCAGACCAGATCCACCCTCCACTTCTGGGCAATGCCCCCAGTTTACATACTGGGCATGATGCTCTATGGTATGCAATATGCCTTGGCCAGTTTTGGTCACCTGTCCCAGCTATGCCAGTTTCTTTTGGGTACCTTCTCACTGGCAGTGAATGAGATACAAATAAGGAAAAAAATGATCCAGATATCATTTGCAAAGTGATATAAGCACTCAAAGAGTCATCACTCTTTATGTGGAAATGTAACAGTATCACAGTTTGGCTTTCTATCACCAAATGTAGCTACCCTTAGAAGAACACAAAGGAAACAGTTTAAGCCACATCAATCTACTTGTTTTCAATTTGAAGATATTTTCTGTTAACTTTCAGGAAGAAAAGCCCTGGTAGGGCTGGGAAATAGTAGGATTAAACTAAGTTTAAATCAATGTACGTTATTATCTCTTCTATAAATTACATATTTCTCTTTGTAACCAATACGGCCATTTTGAAGAAGACCCTTGACATTTTTATGGAAGAGTATGGATACCTTTCTGGCCTACACATTAATCAAGGAAGGTAACACAATGGCTTCTGGAATATCTGGGGATATGAATACATTATAGCTTGACTGACTTTTAACTAAATTTAGAAATACTTATTTACTACTTAATAAAGTAGAGCCAGAAAACTACATGCATTATGAGTCAAAGAGTTTATTGTTTTTCGTTCTTTCAGCTTCAATGATAGATAAGTTTTTAATCCATCTAAATGTTTTCCAAGTTGTATCTTCTTTGTTAATCATCAAGACCCTTTCATAAATTTGTTCACAAGGGCTGTATTCACTTTTTCAGCAGAGTGCTATGACATTTTTATGCAAATTCCTCTGGGATACCAAATGTTTAGCACGGTCAGAGTTTGAAAAAAGAAAGCTCTTAAGAGGCTGAGTATATACAATGTCAAATCTTCAGACAGTTTCATATTGGCAATTAGAAGATCCAAGCATCTATTTAAAAATATTTAATAGGATATTCAAGGGAGCATTAATATTACTGCTCCTTCAATTCATCTCCCCCTCACATTTTAATGCAATAAGAAGCTTGCACAAGTGCTTCAGTCTGAGAAAAACAAATTATGCAGAGTTTAAAATCTCCTTTTGTATTACATTAATTAAGTTGAAAAAATATGAGGAAAAAACAATCAAAAGAACTTTAATGTATTCTAATTGCTATTCTACATTATAGCTCTATTTGTGACAAATTTTATGTGCATTGCTTATGCAGAAATTAAAATGCCTGTCCTTAGCAGGCATTCTCATAATGAATACATAAATTTTATTACTTCATTACCAAATGTGAAGCAGAGATAATACATAAAAATTCCCTGATATTCTTATTCTTTTGCTAAGCCTTTTCCCAAGTTCAGGGACAGTTTTGGTATGTCTTTTAAGTCTAATATTTTGCTTTTATTCTATCTTCTACACCACTGACTATCCTTTAGAACTAATTTTTCTTATAGGGGAACAGTGCACCTTTGACGACCATTGCATGATGTTAATGAGGTCAGTGTGTGCCACAGGAATCAGCCTCCCACAGCTATTGGCCAATACATGGGGCATGTGGTGGGACCACTCAGTAGGTACTGTTCATTTGCACAGTGCATAAACAACAAATTTTAACAAGATTTGTAACACATGGTAATATCATTTTGCTTCATGTGCAGAATAATATTCTTTTTTCTCTTTTGAAATTACACATTTATCCATTCATAGCAAGATTCTACAACATTCTTAAGATAGCTGTGAGTAAGGGTGCACCAATGAAGTCATGGGAAGTGTTGTGGAATTAGAAACAAAGGCTAGAACTAATTCCCTCTAATTTGGTATTTATCTTTTTAACTTTTCCATTTCACATGCCTTGATCAGTTTTGTTCCAGTTTTGAAGTGTTGTTATTTTCACAGGCTAAGCAGTTGTAGGAATGCAGCTTCTCTATTAGGTCTCATTTTAAAAAAAAATAAAGGCAGTAAACGGTATCAAGATAATATTTATTCAGATTTTGCACAATAGAGGAATTGCTTAGAATTATGGCTACAAGAAGAAATCACTGTTTTGAAACAGCATCAAATTCCAGTGAAGAATTGCAAAAGCTTATAAAAAAAGATGCTATGTTTCATATTGCTATAATAGACCTTTTTTGTCACTGCTTATCATTAATCTTTCCAAAACCTTAGGTACTTGCCCGGTAGACACCTGTGCTAACCATCTGAGATCTCCTTTTACAGCCCATGGACAGAAATATGAGGTGTTAGAGCAGTTTTCACCTGCCCTGTTTGTGTTGTGTCCTTCAGTGTAATATGAATCACTCCCCGAGTAGCAATTTCTTTTTTTTTAGCTACAAAAGGAGTGCTTATTGTTTGAGATACTGAGACACTGCTGAAATTTATATTTGTTTATATGAATTCAGTTCATCTGCTCCAAAACACAGTACTGGGATCATTGGAATCATGAAGTTTCAGGTGATGAAACACTCTTGTGTTGTGTCCTTCAGTGTAATATGAATCACTCCCCGAGTAGCAATTTCTTTTTTTTTAGCTACAAAAGGAGTGCTTATTGTTTGAGATACTGAGACACTGCTGAAATTTATATTTGTTTATATGAATTCAGTTCATCTGCTCCAAAACACAGTACTGGGATCATTGGAATCATGAAGTTTCAGGTGATGAAACACTCCACTCTACTGTCAACTCCTGGTAATGACATAATGTGTGAAATCACCTCTTATGTCCATCCATGAATAGCAGTCCATGAAGAATGCTATAAAAAGTATCTTCCCTTTAGCGGAACATCTTTTAGTCTCCAGCTGACTTCTAAAGGCAATGTTTTGACTTTGACCTATGTCTTAAAAAGATAAATTCTACATTGTATCATCTTCCACACTTTTCATAAAGGTGACATAGTTTTCAAAAAAGAAAACACAACACAATATATTTACTTTGCAGAGGTCTCTCCTGATCAAAATCTTTTTATTTTCTGTTCATTATTTGCTGCAGACCACGTACACCAATTGCAAGTGAGGAAGACAGGCACAGTATGGCTGATTGTATTTATTTAGAATAATAGAGTGGTTTGGGTTGGAAGGGGCCTTAAAGATCATCTAGTTCCAACCTCTATGGGTAGAGACACCTTCTACTAGACCAGGTTGCTCAGAGCTCCATCCAACCTGTCCTCGAACACTTCCAGGGATGGGGCATCCACAGCTTCTCTGGGCAACCTGTTCCGATGCCTCACCACCCACCGTGTAAAGAATTTCTTCCTAATATCTAATCTAAACCTACTCTCCTTCAGTTTGAAGCCATTCGCCTTTGTCCTGTCACTACATGCCCTTGTAAATAATCCCTCTCCATCCTTCTTGTAGACTTGCTTTCAGGTACTGGAAGGTCACAATTAGGTCACCCCAAAGCCTTCTCTTCTCCAGGCTGAACAATCCTAATTTTCTCAGGCTTTCCTTGAAGAAGTACTCTATCCCTCTAATCATCTTTGTGGCCCTCCTCTGGACTTGCTCCAACAGGTCAATGTCCTTCCTCTGCTGAGGATCCCACAGCTGGATGTGGTACTCCAGCTGGGGTCTCACCTGAGCAGAGTAGAGGGGCAGAATCACCCCCTCCAACCCTGCTGACCATGCTTCTTTCGATGCAGCCCAGAACAGACTTGGCTTTCTGAGCTGCAAGCACACATTGCCAGCACATGTCCACCAGCACCCCCATGTCCTTCTCTGCTCTCAATCTGTTCTTTGCCCAGAGTGTATTGATACTGGGGGTTGCCCTGACCCAGGTGAAGCACCTTGGACATGGTCTTATTAAACCTCATGAAGTACCCACGGGCCCATTTCTCAAGCCTGCCCAGGTCCTTCTGGGTGGCATTCCATCCTTCAGGTGTGTCAACAGTACCACTCAGCTTGGTGTCATCTGCAAACTTGCTGAGGGTCTACTCAACCCCTTAGTCTATGTCATTAATCAAGATACCATCCCAATATGGACTGCTGAGGGACACCACTTGTCATTGGGACTCTGGGCTGTTGAACACTAGTCTCTGGATGCAACCATCCAACCAATTCCCAATCTGGCTAACAGTCAACCCATCGAATCCATCTCTGTCAGCTTGGAGAGAAGGATGTTGTGGGGTACTGTGTGAAAGGCTTTACGGAAGTCCAATTTGGCACTTAGCATCAGAGAAAATTCATAACCACTTTTTGATGCAAATATTCAAATAAACAAATATATATTACCCCAAAAGGGAGTAGACTGCTACACAAACAGATAATGAAATTTAATTTGAGGGAAAAAAATTAGGATCTGCCCAAGTATCTATTATCAGACTATTCCTCTTACAGGTTAGCATCCAAAATCTAAACAAAATACAAATTAACCCCAAATATATGTATGATCCAAAGATGTGTTTACTTGTGGGTGCTGATGAATCACTTCATTTTTTGGCAGCCATTTTGGTATCAACCACTATAAATAAAAGTTATACCACATGACTAAACTAGGAAAATTATGTTTTTCCTAAGTGGAAATGGTTTTCCTTAGCAGAAGGTTTTTCCTGTCCTGAACAACTTCAATACCCTTCACCTCTAAACTAAATTGAGTGATCTGATTGGAACAGACTGGTTTTCTGAGCATACATCTTTTTTTAACCCTTGGGGATAAAATTCAGCTCTTGGAAAGTAAGAATTATTTTAACTTGCCTTTACACAGGGGACCTAAAATCATTTTTTAAAAGAAATTGCAATTTACATTTCCATGAAATAATCTCTAAAACCCAATTATAGTCAATCAGGAAAACATTCACTTGATTCAGATATACAACTTTCAACTGTGATTAGACACTCAATCACATTGTCAGTTATGTTACCAGTTTTTGATTCCTCACTACCAAACATGACTTCAAAATTATGAGAATTTGTTATTTAAAATAAATTTTTTATATGAAATTTATTTTTCAGTATAAAAGTTTCATAAATTATTCCAAAGCCATAAAAATATGCAGGTTGGCAAGAATGAAAAAGGCTCCATCACAGTAATATGAGAATTCTTTTAGATTAAACAGACTCATTCCTCAAAAATACCATACAATTATTTACACCCTGATCATGCCACATATTTAGAGTAAGTGGACTAAACTGGCCTAAACACATGATTATTTGTCAGTACTGCCATATTCCACTGTATTTTAATGGTGTGGAAAATTACAGCATTGCAGAGTGATAAGGAAATGTTATTAATAAATTAAAATCCCCACGAGCAGGAAACTTGTTGCAAATGTCTCGCTAAAAATCAGAAAAGTATATTAGCCAAAATAATTTGTGATGTGTTACTTTTTCACCTCCTGGACTGAAAAATTTA
>NW_008691951.1:179941-203213 GCF_000695815.1 Acanthisitta chloris
GCAACCCCCATCCCCCAATCCCTGTCCCCACTGTGCCACTGACAGAGAGGAGGTAGAGAAAATGGGGAGTGAAGTTGAGCCTGGTAAAACGGGAGGAGTGGGGAAAAGGGTTTTAAGATTTCTCCTTATTTCTTATTATCCTGCTCTGACTTGACTTGTAATAAATTAATTTCCCCAAGTTGAAGCTCTTTTGCCCATGATGATAACTGGTGGGTGATCTCTTCCTGTCCTTACCTCAACCCATGAGCCTTTCATTATACTTTGTCTCCCCAGTTGAAGAGGGGAGTGATAGAGTGACTTTGGTGGAACCCATATGTTCAGCCAAGACAAACTCACCATAATGGGGAATTACCCATGATGGATGCAGCAGATGTTAACAACCCTCCTTTCAGACAAATATACCTATCTTTCCTCAGGTCTCTGATGTATAAAACCTCCCCTTTGCTGAACTTTAATTCTGATATTTTGCAACAATATTTGATTATATTGCTGAAGGGTCTTGTATCTGTTCAGGATAATTTTATCCATAATAATACTTTTCATAGGTATCCATATTTTACCCTTCTTGAACTCCTACTTAATATGCATGATTCACAGCAAAAATTAAATAATCTTGCAGATTCTAAAAAATATAAACCAGATTGAATTACAGTTAATAAAAAGGGGAAATGGTTTCCTTTATATAAATCACATCTAAAAATATTTGCACTGTAATACTTTTCTACATTTTTGCAAACAAGCCCATGTCCAGCTGTATTTTTTCTGAAACGTTCAATTGTCCCCAGTGAAAAACTTCTCTATAACAGCAGCAACTATATGTGAAATTAATTTTTTTTGCCCCTTGAACTAAGAAGGTAGTGACCGGACAAAGAAAATAGAAGAGTGAATAACTGCTCATTTGTCAAAATAGTTTGATATTCCTAAGGCAAAAGAATAAAGAGCTAACCTGGCCACAGACATGAGTTGCTGAAAACCTTTTCACATATTGTGTAGTCATTAACTGGAATTTGGCAGCCAAATTCTCCAGCTATTCTATCTAAGTGTAGACACATATCTCTAGATTACAGACCAAAAGGCTGAAGGGGAATTTCTGTTAGTTGCTACGATGTTGGGTATCAGAACAGTGGTTATTTTCTTATCTTTTCAGTGTTCTCCTTGCCCATGTCTGTGCAGCACAAAAAAAGTGAATTAACTCAAAGAAAAGGGGCATGAACTAGACTGATAGCAAATAAGGAATCAGGTGGTAAGAAAAGAGATAAGAAACTATGAAGCTAGAAAAATCATGGGAGATGATGGAAATGAAAGTGGAAAAATAAGCTTTTGATCTGGCAAAGAACAAGGGAAAACAGGATTATTAACAGAGAAGCAAAGACTGTATTTAATTTCAATAAACTGAGTAAGTGCAGGAACATGCTCTAGGAATTCCCTGATCATCTGTGAGTTACCACTGAATTGTCCATGCTCTTGTCCTCTGTACAAGGATGGACACATTAATGATGAGCCTATGTATCCAAGCTATACCCACATTTGTTAAGAGAGATTGCTAGTTGCATTTGGCTAAAACTGCAAGGATCAATATAGATAATTGCATTCTAGTGCCTGCAAACATTCCCTTGCACTGATTAATTTTCTAGCATAATAGTAGCTAGGAAATTTAGGCAAGTGCTAAGACATCTGTTGCAGAGAAAAGGAAGGGAGAAAGAAATAATCTAACATGAATTTCAAGAGACAAGAACACAATGTAAGAATAAATAAAGGTAAATCAGAATAAGTCAGGACAAAGAACCTGATGGAAAAGAAATGCAACACAGAATAAACACAACCAGAATGGTCCATGGCATCCAATAAATGTACTCTTTCAGCATGTAAAATAGACTCACATTTCTGGAGTCTCAACACTCTTCTATTGTCGTCAAGTATTTGTGAAACTTGCAAGTTTAAATTTAAGAAGACAATTTTTAAGTCTTTTTTTGGTCTCCAAAATGGATTAGGGAAAAAAAAAGGATAATGGTGTATTACCACTGCAAGTGACAGAAATTAGAGACTTCTGTTATCACCTTGAGTTTCTAATTCTTCAAAAAGTGGCATTACAATAGTACATAATGTTGTCATTTCTAAGGTAGCTTGCACTTTATGTGACTGTTTAAATGAAAGAATATTCTGCCAATTCATATGAGGCAAATTAGAAAACATGGGAATTATACTAGCTGCAGAGTTCTCTTTTCATCCATTTGAGAAGGCTGGTTCTTATTTACCCAACACCAAATAAAAAATTCCAAGTTTTTCACCACATATAATAAACAGAATACATCACGGTGTAGACAAACTAAGGAGCATACAGCAGCTGAAAATCTTAATCTTTTGCAGAAAGTCACAAGGCAAAAAACCCACAGCCGTTCCTTCAGTAATTTGAAGCAATCCTTTAAATGTAATCTGAATTATGTGCACATGAGGCAGTCTTTTAAAGTATTTGAAAACCAAGAAAAATGTGTAATTTTGACTGTCCTATTGTACTTACCAAGTCTGACATATTTAACACTTTGGAGATATGAGACAACAATCTGAATTCAGCCCTAGAAATGGCAAATAAGCATTCTGAATGATTAAGTTTAAAAAGAAAAACATTTATACAAAAAATATAATCAATTGGAACACAGCAAACAGAAATATCAATATATGTCTCTATAGGAAGTATAATAAATGCAGTGCATTACCTGTATATGCAAACTGAACAAGATCCCACAGTGCATTGGGGTCTATGCCTTCCATTTTAATCTCTTCTTGCTTGGCTTCACAAACATCACTTGTAAACATGGCAGCAAAGTAGTCAGAGACAGAACTGAGAACAAGTCTGCAAAAAAGTTAGACATGGGTGTAATATATATTATGTATTAGAAATGTCATATATATATTTATAATCTTTAAAAAAAAATCTTCAGAATACTTATAAATTACCAGAAGCAATATATTGTTAGTTCACATAGGCAGCAAAATGCAGCATGACATTTAATTCTAATTTGGTTTTGCCTCCTGTGGCCATATGAACCAAGTGGCACATTAGCATATGACTATAAAACAGACATAGAAATTAGTGCTCAGTCTTTCTGATAATCTTCCAATTATGGAGATGCCCCAATTGTTAACAAGATAACCTCTCAGTATCAAAGACAACTTATTCATCAAAGGTATTTCGTACTCCAGAGGTACTCTTCATTGTTCTTAAAGGCTTATTTTTTATAAATTTAATAACAGCATATGACTTTAGACATACTATCAACCTGCAATAAAACTGTTAGCAGTTTAACATATTATTCACTAAAAACATAAAATAGAATCATTGAGTAATACAATGTTTATGGTAAAAAATATTTCCAAGGAAAATAATTTCAAAACACTCACAAAATGTGCCTGTGGTGTTTAGGGATCTGATTTAGATAAATCAAAACCACAGCAAGCATCAGGTATGATTGTAATTACTAGGGTTTTAGGCTAAGGTATTTTTCTAAATACCACCTACAGTCATATTTTGATCTTCTTAGGAGTAAATATTGACAAATGATCTTGAGCTAGAAATGTGGTACTGCTACAAATAGTGTATCATGTGCTTCCATAAAAGGTGGTCAAATTTCTGGATTACTTTGGAAATATAATATACAAACATATTGATAAAAGACACAAGAATCACAACTGGGAAACTTGGAAACCAAGAGAAAAATACTTAGCCTTTTGTATATTGGTATATTTTGTTCAAGGGAATTAATAATAGAAAAAAAAGAGAGAGAGTCAATAATAATGAGCAAATGCTTATCCACTGGCAAGGTAATTTATTGTCTTTCCTCTCTTAGCTCATCCCAATAGCAAAGTAAAATATGACAGTTTGAATTGGCTTCATAACTTTACAGTGCTTCAAGCTACTGTATTTCACCTGCAAGTGCAGCAGTTTAAAGACATATATATGATCTTTACTGGCTCTAATGATGGGAAATGACTAATTAGGTGCAATAGTTTTATCACTTTTTGTGTTGTGTTCAACTCTATCAATCATGAATTTTAGAAGAAAATGCCCTAGTTCAAAAACAGTTCACCTTCATATTTATATAACAAATAAGAACACCCAATAGATGACTACAAAAAGATGAAATTAGAAATATACTTTAGTGGTGCCACCAGAAACTCCTAATTCACTGTTTTTTCATCACTGAGGAACATTTACTTCTATGTTTGCTAATTTATTATCGCTATTGTATTTGTTATTTATGTCTCTTTTATCTTTATAACCCTTCTTCAAATACTTCTTCTTTATGTTCATAAATAAGTGATGTGATTTACTGCTAATAGATGCTTTATTAAAAAAATATTGATGATGCTCTATGAGATAAAATCTCTTATAGCTAGGAGACATGTAATTTAGGTATGCGACTGAAATTTCCATATGAGACTATTTTGCATTAGCTGTTGCTTCACATTTATTAACCACCATTAAAATTCAACTATATCTTCAACTTGGTCATTTGCTGAAAGCAAAACCAAAACTCTTTGCAGCATTAAAAACAATGGACAAATGAATGAACAGAAATTTTAATACACCACTCAGTGATCAGTGGGAATATTTTC
Organism: Acanthisitta chloris; assembly: GCF_000695815.1. Lineage (NCBI taxonomy): Eukaryota > Metazoa > Chordata > Aves > Passeriformes > Acanthisittidae > Acanthisitta > Acanthisitta chloris. The sequence goes on from NW_008691951.1 coordinate 184,556, forward strand.
AAACAGTAATATCTTATATTTCTAATTTACATCATCTATGTTCAGATTTTATTTATTATATAATCTCATTGCCTATGTATTGTTGAATATTAAAAAAAAAACCCTAAAAAACCAAAAAAAAACACAGAGTGAGGACAGAAAGCAAATTAACAGAAGGATTACATCTCTTTCATAAATTTCTACAAAAATCTGTGATTTTCCACAATTTGTACCATAGATTATTCTGGGGTGAGGAAATTAGAAGAATTTCATCTGGATCTCAGTTGCAGAGGAGCCTTCAGTCTACAGCCTACCAGACAAGATTCAGTCCAAAGTGAGAAAAACATGAAAAATAAATAATACAGATGTCAAGCCCTCAGCACTTCTCATTTTACTTAGAGGTTTACCCCTGCTGGTTTGCACCACTTATTAAAGAAGATGGCTTAAGTGAGTAGAAAAGTTCTGTGATATAGCAGCTCACTTAAACAAGCAAGACAAGCTTTTGAACAGAGTGATAAAGAAAGAGGATTGTTTTTTAAACTACCTGATGTTAATCAATAGCTAACAGAAATAATTAACAAGCTATTTCACCAACTGACTATAATCAGAAAGTTAACTGATTTCAAGACACTAACTTTTGCCTTGGGAAGTGCTCCAGAAGTTGAACTGAAGTGAAAGGAACTTGCTAATTACACTTAATTCTGAAAGGTGACACCTTTTGTAAATCTTGTGTTCCAAGAGATAGAAGATGAAAAGTGAGAAATCAAAGAGATCAATTAATTTGTAATGATCTGCTGCTTTTTGTAGATCAGAAGGCTCCAAACAGCTCCAAATCTTGGTTTAAAGGCATGTTGACCTATACATCAAGAAAGGTCAGGTGTCTCAGGATGTCACCTTTTTCAACTGCTGATCTGGCAGTGAAAATACATAAGAAACTCTTTCATCCTTGAGGCTCATAGCAGATGGCTTAAAATGAGTTTATGGACCCAGAAAGATTTTCTCTAGATGGAGGGCCTTCTCTACCCTTATGACTAAATTCAGCCTGATATATTTCTGGCTTGTTTTTTAGTACCCACTATAACTGATTCTGGTTGTGACTTTTTTATCCTATGATTTCAGATTTTATTTTAGTTTATTATATAATATTTCCTAGTAATTTTCACAACTGTTTCCACATACAGCTTTGACACAGAATTGCCACAACGTTGATAGTGCATTTATTAATGAAAAGAAGTAAACAAACCTTTATCACTTAAACTCTAACATATTTTTAGCACTTTCTGTTTTTATTGAATTTTCTGTTTTATTGAATCCAGTCTCTGTTCCATGCAGTATTTTGTTTTAATTGGATAGAGATAGGCAAATTCTATGCTTCCATCACATTTCTCCTCTTTTTTCCCTTCAGCCTTGAGTTCCTGTACTGTTTTGTGCAGCATTACTAATCAAAATGGCTTAAACTACAGTCTGAATTTAGAGATGCCTATAACATTTATGCAATCCTAGATGGAAGTTTTAATGAACTCTCCAGTGAAAATCTTCCAGGTTTGTCTATCATTTGTAGTGACTTTGGCTCTTTTCTTTGCAGCATATTTGATGTTTCTTCAGCAGCTGTAGAATATAGAATTCCAAGTACAGTATTTAAAACCGATATAATTCATGTGAGTTTCCTTCACTCAAAACAACTAAATCATCTATGGCAAATACATATTATTAATTTTATGTTGACCCATGGGATTATTGGTAGATTAATAATTTTCATTTACCTTGGAAATAAATGGTGCTCTGATCACACCACTATAGTTCTGAACAATAATTACTTCCCAGTGTTTTCCTGTTTCAGATGACATTTACTACCTGCAGTCTAAATTTCTAGGGACAACTGCATTTGGCTGATTGCAAACTGGATAAAAGAAGGAAATGTCAATTACAGTGGGTTAGTTTTGCTCCTTTGTTTGTTTTCTAACAGTAATACCCAAGCTCCAGCTCCACAAGGATTCAGATGTACCGTAAGACTGAAATTACAAATGTGAAATTAAAAGGTGAGCATAAATATATGAACATCTGTATGAAAAATAGTGGGGGAACTGAACCAAACTAATTTTAAAAATTACATTTTCCTCTGTATCTTACTCTACAAACAATGCAGTTTACCCAAATATTCAAAATAGGCAGAAAGTGTACTGGTAAAATAAATATATATTTTATACCACCCATATTAAACATGGTAGATTATACCAATTGTGGGATATTTCTATATATCTAACAAGTGGGTTTTGTGTCAGTTTAAGAATTTAGATTCAGTTATAGATTTTTTGTTTTCATTGTTTCACCGCATATATGTTGAACATTATCAAAAGCAAAAATTGGCCAATTAGCTGCTAAAAAGGAACAATAAAATACTCATTATTTCTGAAAAAAAATAATTATTTGATTTCAGTAATAGAAAGGACCTTAAAACTGGACACAAATTAGAAAGCCTTAGGTTAATATCCCTCCAGGGGCTTCTTTTTGGACCGTAAGGCAAATCTTGCAACTCTGGAATAATATAAATGCAGACAGACAAAAGGACTGAATATTATTCCCTATGTACTTGATACATCCATGAAGGAAATATCTTGCTCATTTAGATAAAAATGAGATCAGACCACAACTAAAAGGGGTGCATAAAGTGCTAGATGTGCAATGCATTTACTAGTGGCAAAAAGCGTGCAACATGGGAGCTGCATCCATTGGCAAGCCAGTGGGTAGAAGAAATTACTGGGGACTTAGCTGGCATCTGGGAACCTGATTATATGAGGGTAAGGAAGGAATAGGAAAAATCGCAGCTCTTAGAAGGCAGAAGAGTAAAAACATAGTCTTAGGAATGAAAATTGCTGAAAGAAGAAGAGAAGGATTTCTACATTTATTACAGCTACCAGTCTGAACCCAAGCAGACTGTTTCCTATGTGCTGCAAACTACCTAGATCAATCTGTTACTGTTTGTTACAAAGAGTTTATTACAATTATTTGGGCTATTTAAATACTTCAGTGAAATTTTCTGTCTGGTTTTAATTTTTAGTATTTAGACAATAACTTTGGCTTTGCTGTCTTATATATTGCACCTTTTCAAAACTTATTACAGGAGTTGGAATATAGACTATTCAACTTTTCTGTTTAACAGGAGTAATCACTGTGTCCATATTCACTTAGGGAAAAGGAACTTTGTAAGGTCCAAGTTGCCAAGATGATCTTAAAGTATTCCTCTGCACTATAAAGTTAATTTATGAGTTCAGAAATGCATTGGCTGCTTTTCTGATTTTCTGCTGGGAAATCATAGTCCTGCTCTGAATTTAGTACCTCAGCGAAGAAATCAGGACGAGCAGGGAATAGGTTACCCTCAGTTTGCAGCCTTATGCAGAGTTCAGATGCAGAAATACTTGTTCACCTGGAAATTCAGAATTATTCTCTGCATTTTAATCTAAACTCTAGGGTTGGATTTTTACTTGCATGCACTAAATCACAGCCTATTGCTAAGATCAAAATCTCAATGAAGAACAACTATTTTAAGCTCTAATTGCAATCCAAAACCATGCATAGTTTCATATATATGGGCTGATTTAATACCAGATAATCTTACAGAATTTTAGAAATAATAATGTAATTTATAAATTTTACACTAATAATTATAATTAAAAGTAATTGCAATATTCTTCAGTTCATTGAAAGCTATAGGTCATGGGAAGCCAGCATTCAATTTTCTACTATAAGTGTCTGAGAGACTCTGTACAACAGACCTATAAGAACATCAGGATCTTAAACTAGAAATTACGTTGTGTTCAGTGTAGCTATACAGCACCTCATTTCAGAAATTCCCATTCTCCTCACATACAAACCGCATCACAGCGGGGAGAACTGTTTGTCACACTCACAATAAGTTTGCTAGTTGAGTGCTACTTGAACCTTTGAAATCTATACGGAAAAAAACTGATCTTCAAAGCCCCAGCCTTCAAATACACTGTTTGCAGCCACTTAGCTCTTGTGGAGCTTAAAGCAAGAGGGAATCAGGCATAAGGCAAAACAGAAAACACTGTGCTAAGAAAGATGCATAGCCAAAGTATTTATTTTTGTAATTTCTATATCTTACGTTTATGTCCTACCTATGTGCAGGTATCTTGCGATCCCCAGCAATCAGGATAACGTCACAAAGCTGTTGTTGTTTCAAATAGCTCTCCATCTTTCTGAAGGTTTGCTCTGCATGGTGAACAGCCTGGTAGAATTCCTCAGAGCTACATGAATCCATGTCACAGTGGGGTGGCAAGGGGTGGCTGGCTCCTGACAGTCTGTAAACCACAAGAGAAACTCCATGTTGATAAGATGGGACCAGGTGTCTATACTTCATCACAGGCTTCTAGAATCTGATACAAGTAATCAATGCATCCTTTCCCAGCTCTCATCACTAGAAGTACAAGAAAAAATCTTACAGTGCTGGGAAAAAAATGGAAAAAGCAATCCTATCTTTCCACTGATTCTGAGTGCCTCCTCTAGTTCACTTCAAATTCACATTAATTTTACACCACCTGGGAAAGAAAAATAAAACTCTAATAGGCTTAGTTTGTAATGGATTGCGATTATTTCCACAATAACTTACATATCTACTTTTTAACCAATAGGCTCATTAATACAAAGTGAATTTAGCCTACAAAGATAATGGTCTACAATACAAAAAAAAAAAAAAAAAAAAAAAAAAACCACCCAAAGAAGCAAAAAATCCAACCAAACAAAAAAGTACCAAACAAACAAAAAAAAAAAAAAACCAGGAGAAAAATATAAACATTCTTTTTCATTACATTGCCATCTATTCCTAGTTCAAAGTTACTCAGTTCAGTTTTTCAGTGGAAAACAGGGAAAAAACTCAAGAAGAACTAGCCCTTGAGGAAACTAATGCTAGAGTTTCCAAATAATTCACAACACAGATGATACTCTTTTCTTTTACAAATATGTAATGAGATGGTTTCAAATGAAAGTCATAAGAATATATAACTTGTAGTGCTGAAAATGAAGGATTTAACAGATGGAGCTATTTTTTTTTACTCCAGCTATATATATAAAAACAGTTTGCATAATCAATAGAGTCCAGCATATGAAATGGTATTATAAATTAATTCAAAGCAAGCTAATTTTTTATATAGTCTATTGAAAGATAAATATTAAGGAGCACGTAATTTATGCTGATTATTTACAATAATAATACAACAGTTTCATTATGTAAGGTTTGAAGCCAGTAGGTACTGTATTCTGAGAATGATATTGATAGACCTGTAAGAAAACACAGTCTAAACTCCTGGTGCTCGAATAAAATTTGAAGTGTGCATAAAGATAATAATTTTTTACAAATCAGTTAGTAAAATTAAAAACAATTATAAAAATATTTTAAAAAACCACCGACTTTTGACAGGTGAATGATTTACTTTTGAATTATATTTTGTCCTAAAGTCTCCTATGACAGTCTCCTACAGCCATTGTACAAGGCTCAACAGGTTTAAGAAGGAAAGACAGGTCCATCTTTCGGTCACAGTAATTGCTACGTGCTAGGCTTCACAGCATTCCTTTAAAGTAGCTGGAAGCCTGCAAAATTGAAGGTGGCATGTAGACAATTTCACAGGGAACCAACACAGTTACTTTTGATTCTCACTCCACCACCGTATCTGTGCTATATACAGGTACTAACTTAACAGAACGAGTAATCTTTTAAAATGATTACCCACAGTAGCTTCATTTTCATAACATTAAGTTGGATTCTGAAAAATCATCAGTTGATTTAAAATAATCAATACTGCTACTTTTATGCTGTAAAGGTTACAGTATGTGTGAGCCTGTCTATAAGAAACTCTACTGGCAAAATGTTATTAAACATGATTAAAGGTGGCCTAAAAGGGAGCCAGAGAGGGACTCTGTTAGGAACTGCAGTCATAGGAAAAGGGGTAATGGATTCAAACTGAAGGAGGGAAAGTCTAGGTTGGATGTGAGAAAGAAGTTTTTTATGATAAGGTTGGTGAGACACTGGCACAGGTTGCCCAAGGACGGGGTGGCTGCCCCGACCTTGGCGGTGTTCAAGACCAGACTGGATGAGGCCTTGAGCAACCTGATCTAGGTTGTAATTCCTGGTAGAATTCCTCCTCTCCTCTAGGGAGGAGGTGTCCCTGCCCATGGCAGGAGGGGTTGGGACTAGATGATCTGTAAGGTCCTTTCCAACCCCTAGATTCTATGATGATTCCATAACAGAAACAGTTAAGAATTGATGGTTTAGAAAGGTACATTTGCTTAACTCTGATATAGCTAATCTTGTTATATTGTCAAGTACTTCATGCTAGATATCTCCTCCTAATGGATAAAAGAAACATTCATTCTATAAGCGACATAATCTGCTTATGTGTTCCTGTCTAATTCGGGCTGCCAACCATGTTGATCAGAAATCCAAGTTTATTTTCGTATCTTTGGATGATCAACAAATGCTTTCACATAAAACTCTAATGATGAAGCTAAGCTCATTAGAATGGATAGTAGGTAGATATTTCAACATTTTTTATTTCTTTTCACTTCATTTTGATTGTAGCCCTATGTAGACTTCCCAAGTTTTATTGCTGAAGAATTAGAATGACAAGTAATTTTCAAGAAATAAATCACTGCCTAATAAATTAGGTTTTTAGGGTTAAATAAACATTTATTTTTCTCCTCTGGGGAACTTAGAAGTGAAAAAACCAGCAATTTTGAGAAAGGAAAATAACAGGAATGAGCAGATCTTAATGGGTTCATATTGTTGTTAATTAAGAAAGTAGGTCTAAACCAGCTTACATTTGAACAGATAGGCTATTAGTCCTGAGCTTGAGCTATTCAAAATGCTGTCTTTTTCAGGTCAGGAAAAGAGAAGTACCCTGACTGAAATTATGCTAGTTCTATGAAATGAGATTGGACTGCAATTAACTTAGTCTGTTTTGTTCTTGAACTGTTAGGAAGTGTTTGCCATAAATTTTGCCCTCTTTCCTGCTTGCCATTTATCAACAACACTTTCTACCCTCTAACTCATCAGTATATCTGTCACTTTGCAAGTCAGTAAATGACTACTCAAAAGCAAGCCCCAAAGGCCCAACACATTTTAAATTATTGTCCTGAAAACTAGCAAGCAATAACCTTACTATAATTCCATAAGTTAATCTTTCATTTATTTTCTAAGAAAACCCAGATAAAAAGCCTGCTACTTAGTCTATGCAAGAGCTACCTCTGTTTCATTACAAATGCACTGTCTACATAATCAGTACTTTAAATTCAGATAGAAGCTTGTTAAAGTAGGAATTGGTTAAAGTAAACACAAATATTTTCTACCAGTTTGTGAAAGGCATGTGTAAGCACTTAATGCCAATTAGCAATATGAAAATCACACTGTCTCTTTGCATAGATTGCTTTTGTTTATGTGCAGGCAAACTAAACCACACATTCAGGGAGATGCTTGTTGATTACATTCTGCAGGAACTCCAAGAAAAATTTGCCTGAAAAAGTCTTTCAAAACCACTTTTAGTATTTGTTTGCCTCAAAATCCTGTAATCGGTGAACTGGACAGACTATAGATGGGCTTTTTTCCATAACTATTCTCAGTTGGCAAGTGCAAAGCCTGAACTTAGCCTGGGAATTTCAAACATATGGGTGTTATTCAGACTAGAACAGTTTATCTTTAAATGACTTTGTTAATAGTACAGAAAGAAACCAAACCCTTCACAAGTTTGCAAAGGGTAATACCGCAGCATGAGAAAATTAAAGGCTCACAAAAATTATAAACACCGCAAATAACCAATAATCTCAAATGTTTCTTTATGAAATGGCAAACCAGAGTGCATATCACATAATAAAAAAAGAAAAAGGAAAAACTTCACTGTAGCAAGTTTGTACAGACTAATTTTCATAGTTAAGAACAGCATTCTGCCCTCAAGAGAAATCTTTTTAAGAAAAGCCTGTTGATGAGAAAATCCAGTCTCTGAGTCCTTACAGACCTTAGATGCCAGAGATATATTTTTATTTCTATTTACACTATTTTGACTCCACAGTGCTCCTCTTTCACTATAAAAAGCACATTGATTTGAACAAGAAGAGAGAAATGAACACCTTTAGTTTACTGTAATGCTGTCAGAGAATTAACAAGAAAATGCCAGGAAAAAAGGGACCTTAAATACAGATTTAGCTACCTGTATCTTCTTAAGTGTTTAGCAAAATAGTCACTCTTAAGCTGCATAAATTTGAAAACACCAATAGCAAACATCAGTAGTTAAACCATATACTGAATAAATTTAAAAAAAGACATACTTTGAAATAGAGAATTCATATGACTTGAAACTATACCACATTTCACTGAGTAAACAGAGGCATAGATTTAGAAATGTTTCTATTCTGGAAATTATATTCATAGAGGTGCAGAAAACAACAGATTCATATCAGTGTACATTGCAGAGTATTTTATAAAGTACTCAGGTATTTAAAATACTCAATTGGAAGACATTTATCCTGCAGTCCGCTGAAAGTTCTGGCCCCAAATAAAGAATTCTTTAATCAGAAAATATCATGCCATTTCATTGTTACTGGAATATCAAATCCTCCTGTAATTTTTTTCAGTTTTCACTTATGCAGAACTGATCAAACAAACTTTTTCAAAACCTGTTCCAATGTAATTTAGGGCATATTACTTGATATATATACAAAGGACATCGTCAAGAAAAAAATAGCCATTTCTTCAGCAAAAAAAATGTTGCCTATTTATAACTAGCCAAAAACATATATATTCCATATGCAAGAGCTTAAAAAGTCTTGACACAATTTGTTCTCTAAAAATTGCTTATTGAATGCTCAAAAATCAATAACCCGTGGAATTGCAATTACCAAACTAAGATAGACTGTCAAAAGTCATGGCTGTCATTAGTGATCACTTGCAAAAATGCAAGAGAAAGTTTATAGACTTTAAGCGATTTTCTAACAGCAACAGCAAGGCTAAAGTTCTGTTTGTGAACAAAAGCTATGCTTTTCACTCTGCTACCAGCAATCGCATCTGCAAGCACAGGCTCTGCACAGAGTTTCAACAGGAAGAAGTGTCAGAAATAAAAATAATCAGAATATCAAATAAGATTAGAAAAGAAAAAAAATAGAGTCCAGTGCACATTATAAACTTGTTGTTCTTGTTCTACAGATAAGTCTGCATGATGTACACTTTACAATGGTGTCTCCTCCTAAAGGTAATTTGTGTATCAAAATACTTGTTACATAACTCATGCTTTTGACACCATAAGGCAAAATTTGGTCACGAGGACATCTGTGTGCCTAGCAAAAACACAGATGAATCCTCCGTTGTTCTGTTTCTGTACATCTTAAGAATATTACCAGCCCCAAGAAGCAAAATACTAGTTACTGGTTTATTGTGTGATCTCAGACAAATTGTTTTAGCAACCCTCCAGAAACATAGAAAGGACAATGAGAGGAGACTATTGCACTACATCAAACTGCTTCTATAGAGAACAAATACTTGCCTTCTTTAGTAGCTGACAGGAAATAAAAACGGTATAGTTGAAGAAGGAAGAGTTGGTTCACAGCATGATTTTTTCAAGTTACTAATAAAATATGCAAAGCAAGGCTTCTGTTTTGGTTCAACTCAAAATACTCTCAGCTGGATTTTTTCTTAGCTATGATCCTGTGCCAAAAAATGCTACAAGCACAGACCTCTTTATTGTCAGTGGTGATAAAGCAATACACATAAAGATTCCACAGCCTCCTGAAATACTTGGGTTTATTTTAGATTTCAGGCCTTTTTAAAATGTCTTATTTTTGTCTTTTTTGTTACAAAAATTAAAGGTTAAATAAAATTAATTCAATTAATGAAAAATTACTAAAAAAACCTCATTATTTTTAAAGCAACTACTTACAGTATTCAGTTACACTGATGACAAATGATTTACCTTCCCCGAGTCTTCCCTCAGTTTTTCCAGAATTTATTACTGTTATTAATGCCATGAGTTTGTCATATGTCCTATGCCCTAGAAACCACTAAAACTGTCAGGATGTTTGCTTGGTCAGTTCTTTAAATGTTCAACTGGTCCTTTATCTCTTCTCACTGTCTCACCTTTTATCCTCTACAGTCCTCTAAACAACTACTTCAGACTTTTCTATTTCCTCTCCTCTTTCTCTACAGTCCAGTGTCCAATCTTAAAAATAGCCTAAGTTTTTGCTCACCTCCATTAGTACTCCTAGCAATATTGTGCTCTACCTTTTGTCAATTTTACTTTCAGCTTCTCTATCCAATACTTACAGCTCCCAGCAATTTAGATGCTCTTCCATGGATGAACACCTAAATGGACTCAGCAGTACAATCCAGCCCTTACTGATCATCAAAAAATAGAATTTCCAAATAAAGACTGAAATTGAGCAGCAACAAATATAATTAGACTGAATTTAAACTTTTAAAAAAGAAAATTAAAATATCATATTATTTGCAGCTCTTGAGACATCTGATGTGTAAGGGGATGACTAGAGAAATCACTCAACAATTATCGTCACAGGCAAAACAGACTCAACTTGGTGAAATTAATTTGATTTTTTACCTATAAAATCAGAGAGGATAATGAGAAATAAACCAAAATCTTTAAAAAAAATCTGAAACAGTTTCCCTCCACAGTTCCTTTCTTTCTGGGCTCAACATTACTCCTGATTTCTCCTTCTCCTCCCCTCAGGAGAGACCTGGGAATGGGGGTTGTGGTAAATTCATCACACATTGCCACTGCCTCCTAAGGAGAAGGACTCCTCATACTCGTGGGTCCCTTCCATGGGGTGCAGTCCCTGAAGACTGCTCCAGCATGGGTCCCCCACAGGGCCACAGGTCCTGTCAAGGAGCACACTCTAGCACAGGCTTCCTCCCAGAGCCATCCACCTGCTCTGGTCTGGGGTCATCCATGGGCTGCAGGTGGATCTCTGCTCCACCATGGACCTTCAAGGGCTGCAGGGAGATGGTCAGCTTCACCATGGTCCTGACTATGGGCTGCAGGGGAATCTCTGCTCTGACACTTGGAGCACCTCCTCCCCCTGCTTTTACACTGACCTTGGTGTCTGCAGGGCTCTTTCTCTCACGTACTCTCACTTTTTATTTTTCCTAGAAAATCCAAAATCTCCAAATCATGACTAACAAATTATAAATAAAAACTAGTCTAAAAATTAAGATTTTTCTTTTACCCAACAGCTTAGATCCTGCATTACAGGATCTAAGACATTGAATATTTTTTCTGTGTTCTCATGTTCTGCACAACCACCGTCAATTAAAGGAAAATTTTTGGGCTTAGATTAATTTGCAAATCTACACACTGCTTGTGAAGGTGTCTTTGAAATGTAACCAAGACTTCTTACTGTTTCTTCTCATCATGTCATAATATTACTATTTACTGCAGTATATCACAAAATTCTTTCACACCTAAAATCAATCTCATTATCCTTTCTGAAACTCATTTCAACATAAAGATGATTATTTTATAAACCCTATTTCAAGTTCCAAATACTTCCTAAAATCCAGAGAAAACTTTTGAAGATCTAATTTTTTAAGGTTTGTCATCCCAGTCACACCAGGAGCCTGACAGCTATAGTACTAATGGTACCAGTATGAACCCTTGTCACGTTAGCAACCACCATTTTCTGTGTTTTATTTTTATTCTTTTGTGTCATAATAATAATTTACATGAAAAGCATTCTCTGCTTTTTTTGATCATATCCATTAAGGAATGTAGGCAAATTAGAAAAGTTCATGAGGTAGCTGTTCATGGCAGACAAGCTACACGCAAGGTTTAAGTTGGATGAGAACTTTCTGTATGCTGTGGGAGCTATCATCTAGGTAGCCTGAAACAAAGAGCAAAAAGGCTGTTGTACAGGAGGCTAACATTACTGTCCTGAGTAGTTAAATGTGACAGGTTGGAGATGCATTTTCCTGTCTTCTTGCAGATGTAATGTGCTCACGATGACTATTCATTCGTCTGGCTGAGAAGCAGCCACAAGCAGACAGATGGAGGAAGAAAACCAAGAAGTAGATGCCACAGTGGAAATGAGAGACAGGTGATTCCTTTTTCTTTCTTAATAGCTCCAGAAATCTATGACAATGCATTGTGTACCAATGTGCACTTTCAGCTGAGCAGTGTTAACAGAGACACAGACATCACATTCTCACAAAGCACAGATTTTCAGTTTCCTTGAAGTCCAGTTGTTATGACAGCTTATTCCAGATGATGGACTGCACTGAGCCTTTGTGAATTACTTAAGTGGTCAAATAAAATGTAACAAAATTGTTCTCCTATATCATTTAAATAATACCCTTATTCCCAATGCTGCCTTTTACCAGGTGGCAACTACTAAGCATGCTGGCACTTTATAATTCAGTTATAAAAAAATGAACTGAGTTTGAGCCTGAAGATGAGTGTGAATGAATATTGTGATGTGCAATCTGTCTTTGTACCCTTTGTAGAGGTGAAAAAAATGTGAGCAGCCAAAAAGACTGTCCTTCCAGTATTACAGAGAGACTGAGGTCACATGCCTGGCATCAGATGTGCTTCTCACAATAAAAGTAAGTTTCTGGTGAGGCTACTTCTGATCAAAAGTAGGTGTTCTTAGAAACTGGTATTTTGATGGATGATTAACACTATTTAGCAGTGAACAAACCCAGCAGTATTAAAATTAATGGGAATGGGCAAACTTTGGTGCATTTTATAAATGAGGAATTCTGCTGAGCACTTCAGAATAATTCTTAAAATTCTTGTTATTCACTGATTTTTACATCTATTATTCAAATTCACTCAGTCATAGATAATATTCAGAGTTTCCCTAGATGTGACTTTCAGTCAAGAGAGTGGACAGAATGTGAAAGAGTATCAAGGCAAAAGGTGAAAAATTAAAGGACATCAAGAGTCTTTCCTAATAGAGCCTTAATAGTATTTAACATCTATACAAATAAAAATCACTGATGGTTTTATTTTTCAAGCTATAATATTATTATGATAAATATATTAACATGATTTTCTGATCTCCATCATTAAAAGAATATTAAATATTTTACATATTTTACATACTATATGGATATGTGATGTAACAGTGGAATTCTGAACTCACTTTAACTTAGGCAGAACAATTAAAGAGGATGGTTTTGTACTTAAATACAACAAGGAGCTGACAGATCTATCAATACAGATCAGATAGCATTTTAATTCAGTAGTGATGCACATAAAATAACTTGTGATTTTATCACCACCTATCATTTATGCACATACTTCCACACAAAATGAGATTTTTACAAATATAGGCACTAAAGATTGTACATTCAGAAACTGATGAAGCAAACCACACAGGAGAGTTTTCTAATATACTATAGAGAGAAAACTCCCCTATCTTTCAGATGGCTCTGACTTTAATTCCATTAGCTCCTGCTATCAGTGGTATGTAATTCTCCAACAATTGCCACTTCATAAACTGCATAAAACCAGTGACAGTGACAGTAACATAGCAGCTGTCTTCTACTATAGTCCCAGACTCCTCTAGGAATCATGCAACTCTGGATTATAAATCCAATACTGCTGGATTTACTAGTGAGATGGCAAAGAGAGAGAAGAAGAAAAAAAGAAAAAGAACAAAAAAAAGGAGGAAAGAGAAAAGGTACAGGGCATGCTCCATGCTGTGTGACAGGAGAAAGGCTTTTCCATTGCAGCCCAGCTGATCACAGCCGCTTTCATTTCCTTCTGTAACAGTGCTCTACTATCTGAATGGATGGCTTGCATTGTGCCTAAGAGAGATCCTTGTGTCCTGTGTTAACTATCTTGTCACGACAAATGGCCATATCTATATGGATAAACTAAGTAAATTAGCTGACACAGTTACTCATTTAGAGTGTTTGCATAAATATATACAAAGATGCAGATCTCTCTTTTATTAAGAGACATTTACTTCCAGCGTTTAATTTATGATATAGAGACTTTATGTAAACAGAAATCATATATCTGAGTGATGGCAATGGCATTCAAAAAAAGACAAGCAAGTATTTTATGACTATTGTGTTTAGTATACATTTCAATAAAATTTCATTATGCTGCTATATTAGGTGCTGATATTCCACAGTATAGGCAGCATGTCAGAGCTTAAAATACACTATGAATGCAATGAAAATCATGTCAAACACCAGAGGAATCCAAATCTTTAAAAATCTCATCTTAAAATTCTTGTTCAGTTAAGGACTACACTTGGAGAGGTAGGAGATCACAACAGACATGCATGCACACCTGCTCTTTAGTAAATTGTAAGAATGATGCTTCAATCCATGTTCTATCAAAATACAAGCGTTTGGGGAGCTTGTAAAGCATTCAGTGGCAAGCAGCATACAATCTCTTCCTGCTATTTGTTACAGATCTATTGAGTATCATATATCTTTTGGTGATGCTCATGAATTTCATGGCCCTGACATGCCTGCTTGCATCTGCAAATCAGTGGGAAAGATACATCTGAAATAAAGAAATAAATTGTGGGTGATTTTGTCCTGCTGTTTTGAAGTGTCAATACATTTTTTGCTAATCCCAAAACCAGCAATGAAGACTGACAATTTGGTCCTGTCTAAGATGAATTTGATGGTTTCAGCTTCTAAACTGCAGACTCACTACAACTCTGGGAACTTAACGTGCGAGCAATTAAGGACTACATACTCCATATCAGTTAACATTCATTAACCCAGCACATACCCAAGCTATGTTCTTCATCCTACAATCAATATGAAAAAGGCCTAATGAATTTTTCATATGCATGCATGACAGCATAAAAACCTAGCCATTAATATTGCCCTTGTCTACCACAGTATTTGTAAAATTACTATCTATAGAAGCTGAAATCAGGCAATAAGAGTGATATGCCAGTTCAAATTAATTTAAAAGGTAGGTACGCACATACCTGAGTGCAATACTGCCCTTAATTTGCAAACTTGGAGATATGGAACCTCCAGTCAAAGTAACAGTATTATGCATAATTAAAGAGAGCTACAGGGCAGACTGTGGCATAATTAGTGCTTACCTGATAGAACAGAAAACCCTCAACATTACTTCTTCCATGTTACTGTTTGTGATTTAAAGATTTTCTACATTTTTTATCCAAAATGTGATACGAACATAAAAGCAAAACATGGAATTCAGATTTATTTATTTTTGCCACTAAAGTTAATTTTTTGTACAGCTCTGCCTTTTGCTTAATTGTTCTCGAAAGATGAAGTACCTGAAGCACTCTCTCTCTCTCCTCAACTGACTAGTCTCTAGACCCCAAAGTACTTAAGATTTTTTCCTGGAGAAGACATCAAGAGCAGGCCATGAATGCTCTGATGACAGAACTAACTGCAAAAAGCACAGAGAAGCCAGAGCTTTGTGATCAGGAATTTTGCACAGGACATAGGCAAAGGTATTACAATAGACATGAATGTTTAGCTTGTTTAAAGAGATACAGATATGAGACACTCTTGTCTGTTACTCCCGCACAGATAAAAGTGCTTCCAGGAATACATATGAAGGAAAACAAAATTTAAAGAAATGCATTTCTTCTCCTCACCTGCCCTAAACTGGGTGTTTATGAGGACTCTCAGAATGAGTCTCAGTATGATCTTCCTTTTATGGTTTTTTAATTGTAGGTATTCAATATTTAGGCATTCTGGTACTTAACACAGCAGCAAAAGTCCTGTTTGGAAGCTGAGCTCCAGGGTTGACAAAAGAAATATCTAGATCTCTGAACTATGTTTCTATCTATATTCAATTAATGCAGCACTGGTGAATGTGAAGAGGGATCTTCAGGAGTATTTTGTAACAACATTGAGATTCCTGCTTATCCTCCTGACTTTTTTCTTAGGCTTTTATATCATAGTAACTTTTTTTGGATACCATTCTCTTTCTATTTTCCCTCACTTTTTAGTTTGATAGAAGACAAGAGAAACAAAAAGCAGGTCATATATATATGTATATAGATAAAACCTATTCACATCTTTGGCATATCTTTGATGACTGGACATAAAAGAAATTGCATACATTCCCTTACTGTCTCAGGACAGCTTTAAAGCATGCTAGCAATGATTACTGGGCTATATTTTACCTTCATTCCATATGACATATTAATGAACTTGTCAAATATTTTCAAAATACCTACTTCTATAACAAAATGTGCAGCCCCTTAATTTCTCAGGTCTACAGAGTTGTAAGCATGCACTTCCAACTAGCTTCAGTGAACTCCACACCACTTCAAAATTAAGCATTAATGACTAGAACAAGATTAATTTTAATCAGGTTCATTATAAAACAGGCTAATCTATACTGCCACTGCATTTCAAAAATGCCTGCCTAGTCAAGTGTCTAGTCTACTTCATTTTTTTTATTGCATGTGCTTGCTTTTGCTTTCTGAATGGGTGCCTTCAAATGCCAAGATAATTTCAGTGCATATGGACTAATTTGCAGAACCCTCCCTTCCTTGACTATCTGAATCAAACTCAATCTATATAGAATAGTGTAGCTGTGAATTACTGTTCAAATAGTAGTTAAACCTGTGATCAGCAGAATTTCTTACTCTTCCTTATTTCTTTAATTTTGGGATCAAAATAAAATTCTAGTTCAACTATACTTGAAAAGACAAATTAAAGTTCATATCAGACATTAAGAAATAGTTTAAAAATAGCACCTTTAAGAACCTCTGCAACCTTTATAATTTCATCAAATAGCATTAAGATATGATTACCAAAGCCAAATTCTGAATATTTTCTCAAACTTTTTTGTTCATTCAGGAATCAGTTAAACAGTTTTATCATGGGTTGTTCATTCAACATAATTAAACTGATATCCCCCAGACCCAGTATCTCTGGAAACATACTTAAAAATGACAGGCAGAGGAAGCTGGAGTTGTTCAGCCTGGAGAAGAGAAGACTACGTGGAGACCTCGCAGCAACTTTTCAATATCTGAAGGGGCGTACAAGGTAGCATAACAGGGACTCTGTTAGGAACTGCAATGATAGGACAATGGGTAATGGAATCAAATTGAAGGAGAAGTTTAGATTAGATATTAGAAAAAAGGTTTTTACTGTGAGGGTGGTGAGACACTGGCACAGGTTGCTCAGGGATGTATGTGGTGGCTGCACTGACCCTGGCGGTGTTTAAGGCCAGGCTGGATGAAGCCTTGTGCAACCTGATCTAGTGAGGATGTGTCTCCGCTCATGGCAGAGAGGGTTGGGACTAGATGACCTGTAAGGTCCATTCCAACCCTTAAATTCGATGATTCTATGATTCTATGATCAGTGATTGTAGAATATATCTTTGCCTATTTCTCTAGTTATACAACTTATTACAAGAACAATATCTGAACATGTGCAATAATATTTTATACAATTGCTAGTAATGAATGTTCTTATCATCACAATACCAGGTATTAAAATACGTTCCATGAATTATATTAATAATTAATCATATTATCTAAGGTCAAAAAATGAAAATTAAAAGATCCCAACACCAATTATAGGGATAGAGGTAACCGTGCTCATCTGAAACAGCTTAAATAGCTCTATGAGTGGTATAGATGCATTTCTGGTCCTCTCCACTGCCCTGGTAGGTTCACTATTTGTTCAATTCAACAGCTAATATTCATTAGCTATCACAAGCATTATCTACTGCCACATATATTTATTTGGTTGAGATTATTTTGCTGAAAAGTCATGACTGAATGTTTCCATATTTTTGGCAGCTGTAAGACAAGTCATTAATGCCATAATTACTAGGCCATCTTTAAGAATGATATAGACTATTTCACTATTGAAATTGCTGCCCTAAGTGAGATGAGTAGTTTGTACTACTAGTTCTACTACTGTAAAACTCTGTAACAATGCATAGTTATAGGCACCCAATTGTGGAATCAATTTCATTTAGCTGTCACTTAAAAATCCAACTTGTATGAAAAGGTTTTATAAGCGGAATACATCAAACTATCTTACACATGCTTCAGGGCAGACAATTAGACAATGTTATAGCTTAGATTCCTGGCCAGAGATGTCTGTAGGCTATGAGAGTTTAATTGTTAGTTTTCTTTCTACACCTGAGCAACTTGTATACTCAAACTTAGCAGATAAATCAATACCTATATGCATGCCCTAGGTTTCATTAGGATCACTGTAATAAAACCACAAAAGTTTCCTCCAATCTTCTTATTTCAAATTGAAGGTTAATTGTCTACCACTTTACACCACACTATATTTTTTTTCAGTAAGAAGCAGTGTTAAAGACAATTACCAATTATGCATTTCTTTCATGGCTCCTCAATAAAACACTGGTGCTCTCAATGAAAAGACAAGAAACTTTAGCCCACATCAGTAAATTCCAAACTAGACCTGTTTGGTGTTTTTTTCAGCAGATGAAGTGCTTTATCTGTGTTTAGGAAGGGCAGGTCCTGTCTGACCAACCTGATCTCCTTTTATGATCAGGTGACCCACCTGGTGGATGAGGGGAAGGCTGTCAATGTAGTCTACCTGGACTTCAGCAAAGCCTTTGACACCATCTCCCATAGCATACTCCTGAAAAAGCTGCAGCCCACGGCTTGGACAGGGGCACTCTCTGCTGGGTTAAGAACTGGCTGGATGGCCCAGAGAGTG
>NW_008691951.1:203501-246954 GCF_000695815.1 Acanthisitta chloris
GGCTGGGGCCAGAGTGGCTGGGGAGCAGCCAGGAACAAAGGGACCTGGGAGTTTGGATAGACAGAAAGCTGAAGATGAGCCAGTAGTGTACTCAGGTGGCCAAGAAGCCCAATGGCATCCTGGCCTGGACCAGGAACAGTGTGGTCAGCAGGACCAGGGAGGTGCCCTGGAATCGGCACTAGTGAGGTCACACCTTGAGTACTGTGTGCAGTTCTGGACCCCTCAGTTCAGGAAGGATATTGAGGTGCTGGAGCAGGTCGAGAGAAGAGCAACGAGGCTGGTGAAGGGACTCGAGCACAAGTGCTATGAGGAGAGGCTGAGGGAGCTGAGGGTGTTTAGCCTGGAGAAGAGGAGGCTCAGGGGAGACCTTATCGCCCTCTACAACTCCCTGACAGGAGGTTGGAGTCAGGTGGGGGTCGGTCTCTTCTCCCAGGCAACCAGCAGTAGGACAAGAGGGTACAGACTCAAGCTCTGCCAGGGGAGGTTTAGGTTGGATATCAGGAAGAGATTTTTTACGGAGAGTGTTAACAGGCATTGGAATGGGCTGCCCGGGGAGGTGGTGGATTCACCATCCCTGGAGGTTTTCAAGATGAAACTGGATGTGGCACTTAGTGCTATGGTCTAGTAACCACAGTAGGGTTGGACTTGGTGATCTTCAACCCAGTTGATTCTATGATCTTCTCACTAATGAAAAATTAAGGCAGCACAGCTGTACTTTTTGATTTATGTTACAATGGAGTACAATGTCTCTATTTCCTAATTATTTTGAATATCCTAATATTAATTATTATTGCATTTTGGTAGCCAAAACCTAAACCAAGAGTTGCTAATAAAAAGGGAAACAAGCCTGTATATCTTCTCTGCGTAGACTACGTGACCACAATAAATCAGTTATTAATAAATTTCTGTTGGACAATCGCAATCATTATGTAATACATATAATGAAATTAGGTATAGTTATGTAGGAGACTGACTCATGGTAATGAACTACGCCTGCTAATGATTTTGATTTCTCCCCAGCTTTGCTATGATGGAGTATTCAACTTAAAATGTTGGCATGTGCATGCATGCTAATTTTTGGGTTTCTCAGCTATTGTATTTGGACATCTGTCAAGTATGTATTATGCAATTGACAGGCACAGATTTCCAAGATTCATGTTTCATTGAATCTTTTCCGGTGTGCTTGACATATTCTTTTTTTCTCACTGTCAAAAAGAGCGATTCATTTATCCTATAATGATATGAAATCTTTCAGTCATAACATGTAATTGCAACAGATTGCAAAATGCTAGTCATTCTTTCTGGACAGACCTTTCCTATTTAAAACACCACCATTGACAAGACATCAACAGAGGTTATTTCAAAGGTTTAGTATGTTGGAGGAAAAAACCCAAACCGAACAAAATAACAAAAACAACCCTGTAAGTCATTTCCTTCCAAAATTGTGCTTATTCCAGCTTATTCTACTTGTGCATGTCTAGAAGAATCTCATCCCTAAATGACCACCAGAACACCTGTTATGTTTGCCATTATATGCTGCCTGTGTAGCAAATTTAATTTCCTTAACATGACATTTCATTAGCACTTTCCTTGCTTTTAGAATAGTGTGCTGACCTTCCTTAAGTAGTTACTGGTGGCTTTGTCACTGTGTGTTTAGTTTAATGCAAATTTATTACTATGTGATATATGTGTATGGCTATGCACAAGCACAAAACTAAAAAAAAGTGCATGGGCAATATCATTCTGTTTACAATAACAGGGGCTAAAATGATATTTCTTTGGAGTTTTTTACTTGTTAATTTTTTCCCTTAAAATACCTTTTCTGATGATTTAGAAAACAGCTGTAATAGAAATTACGAAAAAATCAATTTAGTATGTAATTTCACAAGCATCTCAGACTATAAAAATATTCAGGAAATCAATTAATACACTTATCTGGCAAGAACTCACCCTTATACATGACAGAACCCTTAATTCTGTGCCAAACATTCTGCAATATTGCTGAAAAGTAAATTAAGTTTAAACTAAATCACACATCACAAATTTACCTTCATACTTACATGCTTTTGATTAAGTGCTTGTCAATTCTAATGCAGTGTTGTTTCATTTAGGATACAACTGCAAAATCTGAAAATATTTTGTTTCTAATAGAAATACTAAATTTTAAACTGAAAGAAGAAAATAATTCCTGCCACACAAAATGCATGGGGCCAGACTCTTTTCAGTGATGGCCAGTGACAGGACAAAGCACAATGGTCAGAAACTTAAACACAGTCCCTCTGAATACAAAGAACATTTCTTTACTGAGAGGGTGACAGAGCACTGGAGCAGGCTGCCCCATTAAGTTGTGTGTGGGGAGCCATGTGAGGACGGATGACACCACACCAATATGATGATCAGTGAACGCCGTTTATTCCAGATCAGAAGGCTACATTTGTAATCATTATGCTTCTGTGCACGCACTATATTCACTTATGATTGGTTGCATGCATCTAGCATGCGATAAGCCCGCGACTAAATTCCCTTTACCATTGGCTTATACCACATACTTAGCATATTCTGTTTTTAAACTCTACATCCTGGTTTATATAATCAATTTTCCTTGTCATGTTTACTTCATCTAGCTTCAGTGCCCAGTACATGTACTTCTCTTTGTAACCACACCTGGTATATGTACTTCTCTTTCTTTTACGACCTTAGAGACCAGTATCTATGTAATAGGCCCCTACAGTTGTGGAATGTCCTTCTCTAAAGATGTTCAAAACCCACCTGGATCTGATCCTGTGCAATCTGCTCCAGGTGCAATCTGCTTTAGCAGGGGGCTGTACTAGATGACCCCCAGACATCCTTTCCAACCCCAACCATTCTTTGATACCATGAATTACCAAGTTGCAAACAAACAAATGCTGTTAGGAGAAATCCCAGTGTTTAAGAATATTTGAAAGAAAAATTTGCCTTTCAGAACAACAAAACCTTGACAGTAATCCAAATCAGCAAAAGGTTATTGCTCAAAGAGGCAGTTAACTAGAGGTAATGATAATAACATTCAAAACTCTTTGCAAGATCAGATTGCTACTTACAAATTCAGAAAACTATTTTGATTACACTCTAATGCCGTCCTACTAAACAGAAAAGCCCAAAATTCCGATGGAAAGCTGTCAATACACACTGAGTTTAGTAAGAAGATTTAAAATCAATATACTGTTGCAATTATATTTATTGAAAACTGGACAAAATATTAGTAAGTTAATTTTTAATATTGTTGCTAAAAGTACTACTTATTAGTACAAGAAATAATAGTAAAATAGATTAAACCAGAAATACAGTGACATCTTTTATTATGAAAGTGTGAAAATATGTCATGCTTTTATTAGTACTGTAAGAGAATAAGCAAATACAGGGTTCAATCAATGCTTATAATAAGCATCTTCTTAGATCTCCTAAACCTGAATGCCAAAAACTGTTTCTTTATAAAATACCTTGACCAAATTTGATTCTGTTTTCCTACTTCTATCTTATTTATGTTCTATATATACTTAGATATGTAAATTTTCACTACATGTGAAAAACATGAAGATGGCTCCTCTTTTAAGCTATGCTCAATTTTAACAATAATAATAATCATAGAATGGTTTGGGCTGGAAGGAACATAAAGATCACCCAGTTCCATTCCTTTGCTATGGGCAGAGAACCTTTCACTAGACCTCAGAGCCCCATCCAGCCTGGTCTTGAATACTTCCAAGGATGGAGTAGCCGCAATATCTCTGGCCAACCTGTTCCAGTGCCTCACCATCCTCAGAGTAAAGAATTTTTTTCTAATATCTAATCTAAACCTGTCCTCTCAGTTTGAACCATTTCCTCCTTGACCTGTCACTACGTGCTCTTGTAGGCTTTCTTGTAAGCTCCCTTCAGGTACTGAAATATCACAATTACATCACCCCGAAACTTTGTCTCATAGGAGAGGTGCTCCATCCCTCTAATCATCTTGGTGGCCCTCTTCTGAACTCAGTCCAATGGGTTAAAGTCCTTCCTGTGCTGAGGACCCCAGATATGGACACATGTCATGGTTTAGGAGTTGTATTCCCCAATTTAATGTACTCAGACCATGCACCACTCACTCACTCCCCTGCCCCTCCCCCTGCAGCAGGATGGAGGGAATTGGAGGCATAAAAAGTAAAGATCATGAGTTGAGATAAGAACAATACTAAAATTCAATAATGAAGAAAAAAATTAACAGTAATAACAACTATATTAATAACAGAGAGAAAAAAATTATGCACAATACAGTTGCTTACCACCTGCTGACTGATGCTCAGCCACCCCCATGCATCAGCCAGCCCCTCCCATCCAATTGCTCCCAGTTTATACAGAATATCCCTTTGGCCAGTTCAGGTCAACTGGTCCAGTTTTGTCCCTGTGATCTCTTTGTGCTCCTGCAGAGCATGGGAAACTGAGAAGTATTTCATTTAGTGTAAGCACTGTTCTGCAACAACTAAACATCAGTGTGTTTTCAACATTATTCTCATACTGAATCCAAAACACAGCACTGTACTGGCTACTAGGAAGAAAATTAACTATCTCAGCTTAGACCAAAACATATATATACACTTATATGTATCGCCAGCTGCACAGATCACAGAGAGACACTCAGAGCATCCACATGAACACAGCACCAAAGGCCTCATCATACTTCCTTCTCTGGCTATGCAGGATGGAGGTTAATATGCACAAAGTGGATGTCTCCAGCAGCTGGGATTAGACATTCCATCTGCCCAGTTGCCATCATCTGGACGTACATGCTGCTAAGGTCACAGGCCACTTCAGCTGCCAGTACAGACCTCCTCATTTTCTCTCTCTCTCACACACAGAGAAAGAAACTTGATTTTGTTCACTAGTCCAAAGAGTCTTAATGTAAGACACATCAAAAAGTTGCTGAAAAAATATGTCAAGAGCTATTAGTGGAAAAAAAGACCACAAAAGACTAACTCTCCCTCAGGGACAAATGCAGTAATCCTCAGGCTAAGACAGATTTCCTCATATACTTAATAAAGCTCCTCATGCAGTAGAAGAAAAGATGTAAAAATATAGCATTAACATCATTCTTATATTCCTCTGCTGGCATCTTGAGATGTGGAAGCCGCAGGCTGCATT
Organism: Acanthisitta chloris; assembly: GCF_000695815.1. NCBI lineage: Eukaryota > Metazoa > Chordata > Aves > Passeriformes > Acanthisittidae > Acanthisitta > Acanthisitta chloris. The sequence goes on from NW_008691951.1 coordinate 208,653, forward strand.
TTCTTAAAAGAAAAGTAGAAACCTAGCCATTTACCTTTCATTTTCCACAACTGAGACAAACTGCTGAATGGAGAGGGAGCTGATCTTGGTGCATCTGGTGGGCCTGACCATTTTCTCTTCTGAGTTTTCCTTTGACTCTTATCTATTAGGCATTTGTTCTTAAATTTTATATATATTGCTTACATGTTTGTTTATATATCTGTGTGCATAATACATATACATTTCGTAGGTGCGAGTTTTCATATTTATATATACATGTGCATTCATGCATATATGTACACACACATACATACATAGACACAATTCACACAGCAAGAGCTTTTGCATATCACTTTCTGTTTTCTAATTGTCATTGGTATTGCACATTATTATGTTAATTTTAAATTTAACATAAAAATGATCAATGCAATTAAAAAGAAAGAATAAAAGAAAAATTCTATCAAGTACTGTTAGTAGTGCAATTCAATAAGGACAGTGATCATCTGTGAAGTTTCAAGTGATTCACTGTGAAGTTCATGTCTTTCACATGCATTTGGCACAATAATTATGACCAAAGCTGTCAGATCAGAGCATGGCTCTGTGACCTCCTCTAGAGTGGGGAGCTGTAATTAGTTATTCTTAACAAAGTTTTGAAAGGAAAGAAAAAGACTTCCAAGGATGCATGCAGCCTGACTGCATTGTGAACTGCATCATCTGCCTATTGAATTCCTGGTACAGTTCACAATACTATTATGAGTCACAAGGACTATATGGTTAAGACATTAGTTCTCAGAAGATACCAGTAATCCACAGTGCATCAGTTCAACCAGGTTCAACTAATGAACTCATGGTAACATTATCTAGATTGGATTTTATGTCAAGCTATTCTCAACCAAAGATTTTTGCTTACCTATTATTGAAAATAAAAATCTAACAATGCATTTTCATACATGATACATTTAAGAAGGATGTAAATATGTCAGCAACTGACTGCTTTCATTTTCTCTAGTTTCTTTGAAAATAAATCAGATTAAAAAGTTAACATCACATCATGACTTCATATGACTCTTCAGACTAATTTACTCTTGCAAATCCAATATTTCCATTAAACTCAAATATTATCTAGATACTATCTGCACACTCAACATCACTGCCCTTAAAAGAATGCTGTCATTTTTAACTGCATTTCAATAATGGAGAAAATGTGTCATCAACATATGAAGTGATATTTCCAAAAATCCACGACCTGGCCAAAAAAAGATGAAGTAATAAACGCCAGAATGAACCAGATCATGTTTGGAGCTTAGCAAAATGTTGTATTTTCTGTAAATAATCTAATTTAGGCAACCAAATGTAATAAATTTGTGGGTAGTTAGGGTCTGGCGACTGGAAGATATCACGTTGTACGGAAAGATAGAGCCCCTTTCCCTCTAGTTTTGATAGCCAATAGTGTATAAGCCTAGTTTGTAACATAAGCAGACAGACGTGACGTTGTAAAACCTAAGCCATGTAACACCTTGCCGCTTAGCAATAAACGCCATTTGCCGTCCACCACATTGGTGTCTGTGAGCAGATGGACCGAGCGGCCTGGGGTTGGTCGCCGTGCCGTTCCTGAACCAGGTCGCCACGCCACCAAAGGCAACATAAATTACAATAGCTCTATCCATACTAATGAACAAAACGTATGAGAACCTGTCCTTGGCAGAGCTGATACCTACAGTACTGAAGTATTCCCGTCCCAAAGCATGCTGATTTTTCCTACCAGGAACCGTCCTTGGCTGTGCTATTTCTTAGATCCTGCCCAGGCACTGGGGCAAACCTACATCATAAAATTTGCCTGCGGCTAAATAGCACAGGTGATAGTAGGCTGCTTGAGCTGGTGTCTTGGTCTGTGTTTTTTACAGTACAGATGAATCCTAAGTTCATCACAGATGAATTAAAAAGGTATCTATTGAACTGGCCTTTATATTTGAATGTGATTTTCTTTCATGTTAAATGAAGGAGCTCAGAAACAATTAACTAACTAGTATGGGATAATATTGTAAGAAAAATTTTAAAAGATTAAAATAAATTAATGGATGGCACTTCTTTCAATGATACTTTTTCTTACCATTATTTTTTATGAATTTAATAACTATGGTATTAAACTCGTACATGTGTTAATTATATTTGGAACAATATATTTGTCTTCTCTTGCAAAGTCTTGTAATAGTTAAAACATAGAATCATATATTCACTTAGGCTGGAAAAGACCCCTAAGATCATTGAGTTGATTCCTTCTTTGTGTTTCAGCATGACTTGAGGTAAGAAGAAATAGAGTTTGATATTTTGACAACAGGATGGATTGTATTTTGAAAGTTCTTAGAGGACATTTTACAGAAAGAAAAAGGATTTGTCTGAACTGTCATGTTGGGTATTCTTGAAAGCTCATGTGTTCAAACATACTGGCAGATTATTTTGAGTTACACACAAACTAGCTTCAAAGCCCACAAGCAAACAGCTTAAGTACATTAAACCAAAGAGATAATTTAAAGAGCAATATTATAAATTAGTTATGGAAAATAACATCTTTAAAAATCAAAACATTTAAATCACATTAAAATACTTAGATTAGTTTAATTACTCTGTCCTAGGTAAACATAGCCAGACACTTGAGTGTTCACACTTCTTTACAAGCACACTGCCATTCTTTAGGGAGCCTCTCCAAATAGGAAAGGGAAAAAGAAAATGTTACAATTGTTAGCAAGGGAAAAAGAAGGACTCCTATCTTCTCAGAACTCGCAACACTAATCCATCTAGTAAGGTTTTCCTTTACAGTCTAATATACGCTTTCCACTGTCAGTGCTTACTTAATAGCACAGGTTTATTTAACATCTAGACTTGTGGAAAAATTTTAGAAGGGCAGACTCAGAATAGATTTTTGCATAACTGTAATACCAAACCATCAACTATTAGAACTGCTGGAACCAAACACAACAGAAGAGTACATTTATGTTAAATTTTAAGATCAGATTTTCACCTTAATTCAATTCTAGTTCTCACTGATAAATTCCCAACTCCAAATTGTTATACTCTAGTTTAGAGCTTTAAATCCTTTAAACCCTGTAAACCTAAGAGACATGGAAACAGAGCCAATACAGCCTTCTCATCAAGCTCTATTATGCTGTCCAAATGAATAGCAATTCACAGATGAAACGTGGTATATGAAATGACCCTTAATTATCTTAACAGCTGTTTGTTGCCATGCCCTGGCAACCACTGAAACAGACATAAATTTGCCCTTTCTCTTTACTCCTGAAAATACTGTCTCAGCAGTGACTTCCCTCTTACATAAATTTGCAATTGTGTGCAAAACGATAGGCTGATTCACCTGCAAAACTAGAGATCTATTGGATTTTAAGAACAAAGACAGCAGTTACTGCAATCTTTCATCACTTCACTCTTGATTGGTAGACAAGGGCTACAGCTGGGAAGAAAATAATGCCCGGTAAAATCCCCAGGGTGATCAAAATCCAGGGGATATAAGCCTAAAATAGAGTTCATTACCATCAAAAACATGAGATGCCTAACAGGATGCCTATTAATTCCAGAAATGAAATTCATAAATGCATCGAATTTTCCTACAGGTGGAGCTATAGAAGACGAAACCCCTTGTTTGCTTCATAACAGCTAAAGTACCAGAGGCTATGACACCTTACTGAGCCAGCAGAGAATACCAATGAAAGAAATGAGACTGAATTTCCTTATGTGGTATGATTGGAAAAGACAGTCATATAGACAGACTCCAGATTAGAACAACTATAAAGCAGAGATGAAGAGACTTTCTGGACTTATTCATCTACTTGCCTTTGGGAAGAATCATAGAATCCCTTAGGTTGGAAAAGACCTTTATGATCATTGAGTGCAACTGTTAAGAGCAACAGTCCTTAATGGCTCAGGGTAAGAGGAATCTGTTCAGACAGTGGGAGATCTGGGTGTTTTGCCCAGAACCCAGGGTTCTGTACCTATAGCTGTCCAGCCCAGGGCAGCTTTTTATTCATTTGATTAGACACTATTCTGAGGTGGAAGCCCTTGCTAGACATCACTGACAATTGGCATTGCCTATTGGCTATGCTACATCACATAACTGAAATGTATTATTTGTGGCTTTAGAAGAGATCATGTAGGAGAAGAAATTTCAGTTAGTGGCTTGATAAGTTCCTAAGCTTGAAATGTAGTGTTATGCATAAGTGATATTACATCTATCTGAATAAAAATGCAACAGCATCTGTTTTGTAGAATTATTTTATACTGCTGTCCATTCATAATTCTCCTACTTTATAAATGGACAAAGAGCACAAACTCTATTTCAGTGTACTTCACACCACATGTGCTCACTATACATTTCCAAACTGTAATCACTTATAAGATTGTCTTGAGACAACACAAATTCTCCTTGTTATAACAGTGCATTTTTGCAACTCTGTCTTTATAATTTGTCTTCAGATTTCAATGTATACAATGCCAAGCATAATGTTGGAAGAAAAAAATTAATTATAATATCTCATTTTGGGATGCTTCATTTCAAGACCAAGGACCTGAAACTGTGTGCTTTTCCTAGCCTCCCCACACTACTTTTAAGCTTTGTAGAAATAAAAACTTAGTCACCAGGGTACTGGGTTAATTTCCCCAATCTTTTTATGTTTTTTTAAATACGTTTGTTTTGTGTATACATTTTATGTATATCGATGATGCATATATTCTAAAGGATTCAAGCTTGTATTCATAATTAATCTCTGAAAGCTCTATAAGCTGTTCTGTACCATCTTGTCAATAGCAAACACATCTTTGACAGAAATAATTAATCCAACTTCTTTTATAAATTTTGGAAAGACACATTTATTGTTTAATATACTGCACATATTTAAATATACTTTAATCCTTTTAACCATAATCACTTCTTTTTCCAATTATATTTCTTCAAAGCTATCTGCCTTTCTGGAGATATGTCTTAAGAATCCACTTTTCAGCACAGCTGAAACATATCACTATTTTTCCCCTTTTATTTTTTTAAACTACCTGACATTCCTTGCTTACTACTGGAGAATTAACCTTTTCAAAATCTTAAGATTTCCTGGGAGAATGCAACTAATTCAAAGTTCTGTTTTAATACATCAGTGTTCAGTCTAAATAAAGAAATATCCCTTGGCATAAATGTTGAATGACAAGGTTTAGCAGAGCTACATCTCCTCTCTTCATGACTCTATGGATGTCTGACTTCATCCCTTTATGAATGACTCTTGTTCAGATTGAGCTAAACATGTTATTTGGAGGAAGCAAGATTTGAGCAGTGTTCCCCATTAACTGAAATGTGCTGTTTTAGAATATAAAAGTTTTGTAAAACAAAACAATAAAACAGAAATAACCCCTTTTTAATTTTTTTTTTTTTTTTTAATTTTGTTTGGTTTTGGTTTTGTGGTTTCTTGCTTGCTTTAGTTTATGGCAAACATTAGTTAGGCAAATTCATAAAATACACAGCCAAATAGCAGATCAATGTACAGCAGTTAAAAATTATGGCAGTATATCCTTCAGTTATGTTTAATTACAGAATTCAGTTTCACTTGTACCAGACTTTGATTCTGTTATAGTTGAAAATTACTATAGCTGGCTGATTTCTTTATATGTTATAAAGTGTAATAAAAAACCCAAATATGTAAAAGATTATGAAATGCAATTTAAACTGATAACTTTAGGGTGATAAAGCGGTTTTGGCTGCACAGTGACATAATATTCTCAGTGTTGTCTTTTAGCAAAATAATTAACACTTTCACTGCATAGAAATCACAATGCCACAATCTTGTCCAGAAAAGTTATGGATGCACCAGCCCTGGAAATGTTCAAAGAAAGGCTGGATGGAGCCCTAACCAACCTGGTGTTGTGGAAGCTCACCCTGCCCATGGCAGGGAGATAGGAACTAGATGACCTTTAAAGTCCCTTCCAACCCAAACCATTCTATGATTCTACAATTCCACGATAATATGGATTCAAGTTCGTCGTCTGTTTAAAAGAAGTTTTAACACATCAGCTGGAGAAAAAACCAGAATGCCTAACTATGTCTACACACCAGTATTCATAGTTGTATCCTAGGGAAATCCTCTGATATGAAAAGAAGGATCCATCAGATTGCCTCTGTTTCTTACATAACTAGCCTTTTCTAGTAATTTTTTTTGCATCTCTTATTTTTTTAAGCAACAGTGCAGCTTATCAAAATATAAAAAGTTTACAAATATGTAGAATTATATCTTTTGCCATAATCGGTGCATAAAAACTTTTTTCTCAAAGAGTCTACTATCACTTGCTATTGGAATAATAGCATCCTTCAAGCAAGAAAATATCTTCATATTACAGATCATGTGGAAGCTTTGAGATTCAGTGATTTGTCCACAAAATTACATTGAAAACCTGAGGTAAAGTCAAAACCTGAACTTAAATCTCCTGGGTATTAATATAATGTTTCAATGACCTTGTTTTTGTTTCAATGTCCTTTCTTTTCATGTAAATCTTGTATTTCACAAAGCTAACTATAACCAAGTAGAATAAATAAGCTAGCTAAATATTTTTCTAGAATTACTGAAGTGAAAGCCTTTAAAGTAAGCTGGCTTGAGACACATGCTTTTCATTAGAATTATGGTCTCCAAGTAAATGTATAATAAGAATCAGAGATAAGTTTAAATCATCCTCTCTGTTTTTAATTCTTCCCTTTCCACATTCCATTGTTTCTCTGGAGGCAAGGCAGAACTGTATAATATTAATAAACCTTAGAGCTCATAGCTCTACCAGTCACTATAATTATTTAAGGCGTTCTACATAAGAAATTCCAGGCTTGCTCTAAAAAAAGGCTGTAGGTCAGTAGCGACAGAGGCAATTGAGGGTGGGGGAGGCAAGGGAAAAAAATCCCATGTGCTCCTTTCACATTGTTTCCTCCCTCACTTAATACATTCTATTGGGTTAGAGATACTATTTTCTTTCAATGTACATGGAATTTGTTGGCATCAGAAACACAAAACCAAATAACCAAATTGTTGCCACAACATGCAAAGAAAGGAATAAATGAAAAAAATCCTATTATCTCCAAACATGTATTGATCCACACCTCCTTTATCTAATGCACACATTAGATAAGGTTGGACCAGCCTCCTTCATTATGCCCCCTTGAATGTGTTTGAGTCCAAACTAATACCCCTGGAAAGAAACATTTTACTAAGTCAAAGGTACATTAAATGCATATTTACTAACATGCCTGAGAGCAACAGAGGCAGCAACAGCCCCAGCATATATGAAGACATGTGAACATGTTACATGATGCAGAAGAGCATGATGCAGAAGCCTAGTACTGAATTCCTCACAGTCATCTGGAAAAACACACACGAGAACACAGCTGACTTAGTAGAAGCACCCACATGCTTCAAGTAAATAATATTCCTATATATTTTGCTTGCTCAGAAAGGTATCAGGATTTACAAGATCACTCAAATATCAGCTCTGAAACCCAGAAATTCCAAAATCATGTTTAGCAAGGTGATACTTTTGCCTTGTGAAAACTAGGACAACGTAAGAAAATGTTTTCCTCCATATATACATTGGGTCATGATCAGATTCTTCATAGATCTTTCCGTCAAGAAAATAAACTACCCTATTTATTAACTTTCTCTAAAGCATAATTACCAGATCATTCTTTATTTTCCCTCCATAATTTTTTAGTTTGGATTGTTTTGTTTTGTTTCCTAATCCATACTTTTCTCATAGTGTGTACTGGCATAGTACATGTAGTTCTTGTGATACTTCCATCATTGCCATGTATTTTCTTTATCTTTTCTTTCTGCATTCAAAAAAAATGTTGATCGTCTCTTGAAATTATTTTTATCTTCCAGGGGGCTATTTCCCATTTTATGAATATATTCCATAATCTTATCAGATATACACAGATACATTGTAATAGCTTGTTTTCAAAAGATTCTAATTGCATTATCCCATTACTAGCACTGATGTTGACTTATCTGTATCACTGAGTAATTATTATGTAAGATTCCATAATTTCTGAATCACTTGCAGATTACACCAATAGATTAACCTATTTTCTTTAAGACCAATTATATATTTATGCATGTTGACAGCATAAAGTCTAGACCAACAAAAATTAAGGATCTCAATACAAGTCATAATTTACCTGGTAAAAAAAAAAATTTTAAAATTAGAATCTTCTGAAAGACTAATATGAAATCTTACAGGTTTCAAAATATATTAGTGTGTTACAAGATTGTGCTCTGAACAAAGATAATGGATTGATGTGATAAAACTTATCTTCCATGAAGCTCTTTCATTTTGCATTAATTTATTTACAGTGTTTACCATATCAACTTCGTAATTATTTTCTGAGGATTAATGTGAGACTAGTTGGCTTGTAGCATCCTTTTTAAATATTAGAAGAAACACACTTTTCCTTAGACCCCTGGCTATTCTCCAACAGTCAAACGTTTTTTTAGATTAACTCAAAGACTTGTTCAAGGTTTTCACTTTTAATAAACGTATTATTACTATGTCTGCTATCCAGTATTTCCTTTTAGCAGCTCACTATTAAGATCTCACAAATGAAAACAATATCATAAAACATTTCAGTGAAAGAAAACTTACAAGTGCACCATATCAGGCATGAAATTGCTGCGTTTTCGGTATGCCCTGCATACCAAGTTCTGAGGTTAGCAAAGTATATTGCTTCCAACATTTAAAGAATGCCTTCTTTCTCCTTGCTCCTGCTCAGAAATTTTCATGGATATATTTAGCCTCTCTTTGTGCCTGTAGTTTCTGACTGCAGTTTCTTATGTCTCTAACTGTAACTAAGGACCCACAAGCACCTCAAGACCATTCCCATAGGGGAAGTAAAACTTCAAGGCAACATTCTTCCTTCTAATGTCTACAGAGACCGGTAATCACATAGGCTTGATTTAAATTTCCAGAATTATTGCTGATTTTGCAGGCAGGCAGGAATATAGTTCATATTTTAAAATAGTTACAGGAAACTGAATTGTTTTAAAAGTAAAATTCCACCGCTGTCTGTGTTGTAGACTTGTCTCCAGTTCTGTCTCTGGCCTTGTCTCCTTATGGTCTTGATGCCCCAGAAGCACTCTGGCTCTGGCTCATTGCTTGCCATGTTGAGGATATCAACAGTCCCAGGTACCAGCCCAGGACTCTCTCTGCTGTGCTCAGATACTCCAAGGCTGCACCCCATCAGTGAGGGCACTGTCCATGTTGTGCACACCCTCTGCTCACTGCTCACCTGACCACAGGGAGCATTCCCTGATCTCCCTTCTCACAAGAAAACCTATACAGCAAGATCCTTTGTGAAGAACCATTCTTGAAGTTAAGTAAGGTGAGAATTTTAAGGTAAACCATTGGTTGTTTTCTGTTTGAGATTATAGGTAGTTCTATAAAAATATTCTGTAAAGGTAATTTGTATTTTTTTTCTTCCCATTCTACTCTACTCTGTCCTCTTATGCTATTTCACAGGGAACTTCATACACTTAAAGTTTTAACCATGAGAAATACCTGCTTTGGATGAAATGGCAACTCAAAGCTGGAACTTTTCTCTGGAACTTGTTTTAATCATGTTCTGTGAGCTTATTCTCATTACTTTTCTATAGGAAAATCTCAGTGGTGGGGGCTGGAAAGGGAATAGATACGAGGAGGGCCTTTTGGGAGAATTTTTCATATTTCTGGCTAGGGAGAGGGATGAAAGACTCTGCAAGCAATCAGTTTGATGTGGACAAGCAGTATCATAAATTACTTATTACCATCTACATTTGTTAATGTGATCTAGTTATAATATTAAAACCTATTTCTAAACAAAACTCCATTTATGGTACATAAAACTGAATTTCTGGTTGAGAGCTGCATTCCTGTGACCAACATTCAGCATAGATCTAACAAAACCAGCAACACCAAAAATACAGGGTTGCTCAACTGCAATTGATTTTTTCAGGAAAAAAAAATTTAGCTTCTGTGAAGTTCATTGCTTCCACATAAAACTATATGGACTTTTTTTCCCTTCTGATAGATTTGGCCACAGCTAAGCTTTAGTTGCAATAGCCTACTTACCAGTGGCCAAAATAACAATAAATATAAGGACTTTGAAGCACTGGTTCATTAACTACAGTTATGGCAGGAATCATGCTGATTCCTGGGAAAATATGCTGAACTGAGAAAACAGTTGATCCACAGATTGATTGTTTACTTAGCTATCCAGCTGTATCTTAAAAAGGAGAAATCTATATGCTTATTAAAGGATTGCTTCTTGCAAATTTTTCAGAGATGTGCACTAAAAAACCCAACAAATAAGAACCCTCTGAATTTAATAAAGTCGAAAAATATAAATAAATAAGAAAAAGTAACTACAAAAATTCAGTATACTCTTGATAAATAAGTTCCATCAACACTCGTTTTATGGAATGAGAGAGCAGATGAGCAGAGGGATAAATTTGCTCTCAAAATTGCAGCAGAGGTTTTTCACTTTATGGTAAATAGCTTTGTCAGAGTGCTCTGAACGCCTAAAGAAAAACATCTAATTCTAGGGGCTTTTTTCCTTCCTTGAAAACAATTCATAACAGTACAGACCTCATCCAGATGTAGATAGTGACTTCTGCCAGGATGACTTGGACTTCATTTAGACTGCAACAATATGTCTGTATCACACTGGTGTGCAGATATATAGTATACATATGAGTGGAACTGCACATTAAATTGGAAAAGAGGGTAGAATTTTAAGGACAATCTTAGGACTGCACAGATTTTGCGTGAGAATGCATTTTTCCTTCTTGAGCTTCTATGTGGAAGTATCTCAGCTTGACAAAAACAATACCACATATTTTTCTATCACTTATTCCCTTCCCATCTGGTTTCAGCACTTTGAGTCCTGCTCAGTAAGGTGAGCTGTTGTTCCTTTTCATGCAGTTAATGGCAACTGCACATAGAAACCCAGTGTTACTGAAGAAGACAATTGAGTAGCAGCTTGCAATCCTGAGAAGCAGACAGTCAGGGAGAAAGGTGAGCCTGCGGGACAGATACTGACTTCTCAGAAGGGAAGATGGCTAATAAAAATAATGATAGCTGTGAGTTTGACACCTGTGGATAAGCTCTTGTGAAATGTTCACAGCACCAAATAACTGAACTGGCATGTAATGCTACTTGAGACGTGGAAAATGAGCAGAGGAAGGCTGCTGTTGTGATCTCAAAACAAGCTAGAGTAAGATACTCATTTGTTTTGCCAATCCTGTTTCATTATTTTCTCACATATGGTATTGCTGCAGCTCATTTCTTTGTGCAATGATACTATCAGAAAGCAGAACAATTCTAAATTGACCTGAGATTACTAAGGAGACATATATGCACATTAGCTGTATACCAGGAGGTACCACTTTAGAAGTACACCACTCACAATGTCCTTGGACAGCAGGTTATGAAGGCTAATGGGAAGCACAGGTAGAGTAAACGAGTCATAGCAGGTTGCTTAGGAGACCTGGTATCAACTCACTAGGGGAGGCTCAGGACTTTATATCTCTCAAATAGTATTGGTATCAAGACAGTATTTGTACACAGATGTAACTTATGAACACACGACAGATTTGTTAACTGAGCACTAAGGAGTGAAAAATTCAGAATACAGGTGACAGGGGTGGGACACTTGTTCCTGGTCTTCCTGGGGCACTGTGACTGTAAATTACATGTGAGTGAGAGGGAGCATTCCTCAGGGTGAGCCACGGGGGCTCTGGTGAGCAGTACAAGAGCTAATCATTTGGATGCAATTGGCCAACAAGAGACATGAGAAAGGCTCATTATATTAACTGTACTGGGAACACATATAATTCTGATATAACAGATGAAGACCTAAACTGTAGTGTAAATAATTCTTCCATTTCCTTTTCCTCCTAAAAGATTTTATGAAGATATATTCGGTTTTTTTCTTCCTGCTTATGTCCCCAAATCCCCACACAGAAAGGTCTAGGAAGGCTAGGTACAACTGTAACTTGTCCTAACTTAGAAGAGTGAAACTATATGCTTATTTAGAGGTTGCTTCAATATTGCTTCATATTAGTGTTTGAATTATGTGAATACATAACATATAAAAAATAAAGTTGAAAAGCATCTTGAGGCAGAAAATCCGACAGCAATTGGAGCTAACATTTTCTTTTTAAATATCATGGTGCTTGGTAAATACATCAACCAATTTCCTCAGGACTCTGGGATGCATCTCATCATAGACTCATGTATGTTCATGGTCCTCAACTGGTCACAAACCTGATCTTCTCTTACAGTAGGAGGGACTTTGCTCCCCCAGTCCTCATCCTACTGTTCATCCATACATGAGGTGTGGGAAGAGAGGTTGTCAGTGAAGATTTAGGCAAAACGATTGTTAAGTACTTCATCCTTCTCATCTGTTGTTACCAGTTTGCCAGCCTTGTTTATCAGGATGGGTATGATTTCCCTGACCTTCCTTTTCTGGCTGACATACCTATAGAAGCCCTTCTTGTTATTCTTTACATCTCTTGAGAAGTTCAGCTCCAGCAGTGCCTCGTGATGCCATCCCTTCACAACTGAGCAACATCCCTATAGTCTTCCCTGATTCCACTGCCTTGCATTTGCCTCTTGCTCTTCAGTTTGACCAGCAGATCTTGACTCAGCCATGCTGGTGTCTTGCCTTCCTTGCCCAATTTCTTGTGCCCAGGTGATCGCATACTCTTGTGCTCCTATGCAATGTCCTTAAAGATCTTCCAGCTCTGTTCTCTTCACTTGCCCCTGAGGCCAGTTTCAGAAGGGGTCCTACTGACCAAGTCCTTGAGCAGATGGAATTTTGCTTTCCTGAAGTTCAGGGTCCTCACTTCGCTCTTTGCCTGACCCATAGCCCTCAAGACTCCATCAGAGTATGATCACTGCAGCCCAAGCTGCCTCCAGTCTTGACATCTCCGACTAGCTCACTTGAAATGGTGACTATTGGATCCAACATCACATCCCCTCTGGTAGGGCTGTCTATTACCTGGCTTAAGAAGTTATCCTCCAAGCATTGCCCAAGTCTCTTGGACTGCCTACAGCTCACCATGTTACTTTTCCAGGAGATGTCAGGGTGGTTGGATTCCCCCAGCAGGATGAAAGCCTGCAAACACAGTGCCTCCTGCAGCTGGAGTAAGAAGGCTAAGCATGATGTAAATATTAAAATTAAATAAATCAAAAAGCATCTTTTAACCATCTGCCCTGTAAGTATTAAGCACACATATACAATTACTGAAATATGTCTGCCTAATTCTCAAAACTCAAAAATTTTCAGTAAGTAAAATTCGGAGATATATAATCTTCTACAGTGTTTATATCTCTAGCTAAACATGTTCCCAAAAGGCAGTACACATTGGCTGGTCAAAATTTCTATTCTTGGCCACAGACACTAGAAATCTGGAATAGTTTATCCTTTGCTGCATGAGAAATACGTTGCTTCAAATTATCCTGCATTTGCTGTCAGACATACACATCTGTGATTATTAAAGCAGTACCTATGGGTTATTTGCTTGTGTGTCTGAATCTTGTATTTCAACATTTAGATTTCACCTTTTTTCTTCCTTTTTCCTGATTCAAAATCAATGTGAGATCAGACTTATGTTTGCATTTTTGGAATCACTTTTGTCTTTCACCTGCAGATGGTATGCTTTTTTTTTTTCTTTTATTATTCAAGCAATTAAATGAATGAAACTAGCTTCAGGACATAACTGTATTAAATGTCCTTTCAGCTTACAACAAGACTAATAACTGTTCCATGATTGATTTTTAAGCAGTTGAGCACTTACCAGAGGCTGATTATACCTCCATCATATATCATTAGTTCATTTATCAGTGTGCTTAAGTACCAAAATGTTTCCTGGGTTTTAATTCATTGGGAAAGTCAGTCTAACAAAGAGATTGGTTAGATGTGAACTATTCTTCAAATAGGATATGTTTTATCTCTTGATCCCAATCTTAGAATATCAGCATTTATTTCTTGAGCATAAAGGTACCTCAGTGAAATTCTGCATATGTGCTCTATGTGTCTTAAGCCAATGTAATTGTCCCTTCGCAATTTAATTGCTATAAATACTTTTTAACAAAAAAATAAATTAGCCACAAAGGCTCCTGTATGTGTGTATTAACTAAGAAATGAGGATTTTGTAACATGGGCCATTATGCTACCCTATTATGCTATTTTAAAATAGAGAAATTAGTGAAATGTGTAGTGTTACACTTGGGATTATGAAATGATCTTTTCTACAGTACACTTGCTCACTAAGTAAACAGGAGATACATCTGTACATTTAAAATTAATCCTTAATGAAAAAAGTCTTTATTCCTTGAAGATGTCACTTCATGGCATTCTATATGCAATCAGTTCAGTTGCCCACACTCCAACAACTTGAAGCAATTTAAGATGTTCTCATGTATGGTCTTCGGATGGTAACACATAAAGCATGGTCTCCTTTAGATTCAGGGCTCATTGGATGTGTGCACAGAGAGTTGTGGTCAGCGGCTCACTGTCCACGTGAAGGCCAGTGACAAGTGGTGTCCCTCAGGAGTCAGTGCTGGGGTTGATACTGTTGAACATCCTTGTCGGTGACATGGGCAGTGGAACTGAGTGCACCCTCAGCAAGTTCACTGATGACACCAAGCTGTGTGGGGCGGTCAACATGCTGGAGGGAGGGGATGCCATAAAGAGGGATCCTGACAGGCTTGAGAGGTGGGTCAATGAAAACCTCATTGAAATTCAACAAAATGAAGTTCAAGACCCCACATACGGGTCATGGCAATCCCAGGCACACCTACAGGTTGGGTGGGGAAGGAACTGAGAGCAGCAGTGAGGAGAAAGACTTGGGAGTGACAGTGGATGAGAAGCTCACCATGAGCTGCAGTGTGAGATCAGCCCAGAAAGTCAATGGAATCCTAGGCTGCATCACAAGGAGTGTGGCCAGCAGGTCAAAAGAAGTGACTCTTCCCCTTGGCTCTTCTGAGACCCCACCTGGAATACTGTGTGCAGTTCTAGTGTCCTCAACATAAGAAGGACACAGAACTGTTGGATCAAGTCCAGAGGAGGGTCATGAAGTTGGTAAGAAGACTAGAGTCCCCTATGAAGACAGGCTGGGGGAGTTGGGGCTGTTCAGCCTAGAGAAGAGAAGACTGCGTGGAGACCTTATAGCAACTTTACAGTATCTGAAGGGCCTACAAGGGAGCCAGAGCAGGACTCGTTGTTAGGAGCTGCAATGACAGGACAAGGGGTAATGGGTTCAACCTGAAGGAGGGGAAGTTTAGGTTGGATGTGAGAAAGAAAGTTTTTACTATACAGATGGTGAGACATTGGAACAGGTTACCAGGGACATGGCGGCTGCCCCCACCCTGGCAGTGTTCAAGGCCAGGCTGCATGAGGCCTTGTGCATCCTGATCTAGTGAGGAGGTGTCCCTGCCTATGTGCGGGGGGAGGGCACGACACTAGATGATCTGTAAGGTCCATTCCAACCCTTAAATTCTATGACTCTATAAGCTCTGAGCTTTGGATTTGTGTAAAGCCCACAAAAAAAGGAACTCCCCATTTCATCAACTAAGGAAACTGCTTAACATAGGGTTCAAAGAGCCATATATAGCCAATGGATAAATACTTTCTTAACTGCTCACATGAATGTTCTTTAAGACATTATGCTGAAGCTGAAAGAGTCCCACCAAAGCTGCTAAGTGGGAGTACCACAACTGTCATCCTCAACAGTTATATGTATATAGCTGGTAGATGGTGGCACACAAACCATCAGCTGTCTTATACAACAAGCACATGACAATATTATGATTTCTCATGCATTATTTCATGGGAGTGATACATAAATGAGTATTTCTAAAGCATAAGTATATGTAAAATATAAGCATCAGAATTGCAAAGTTTATTTTCTTGCTTAAAAAAAATCACATGGAATAAAATTATAGCAAAAAAAAGTTTAAGCATTTTATTAAATGTTAGTGATGCTATTTTTAAAGATTCTTAGTAGAGGTGTCTGAAGAAACTTGGATGTATTGATGGCTGTCTGCCAAATCTTGTTGACATTTAGCTGGCTAAGTATAACAGTATGCAATTCTCACTTAATGCTAAAGGATAACAAGCTTAGTTACAAATTTTATTCTAAGGAGGTATTTGCAATACTTGTTGATTGATAGATCAATCAACAATCCTTAAGGCAAACAAAACAGTAGAAGGGAAGGGAGAGTTTATTTGCCTGAATCCATGAATAGGAAATTTTAAGGCATTAATGGATAGCCTTTATTCAAGGATTTTCAATATGTGGCAGTTTAGATTTACTTTGTTTAGATTTATTAACTCAGTAACACTTAAGTTTCCACAAACCTGCTTTTTGGTTTAAAAATGTTTTTTATTTTTTTGCCAGTCTGTATTTATACAAGAAATAACCATTGTAACATTTCAGTACATCTCCAAAGAGTGCCTTTTTAGAGTGTCACTTGCTTTACGTACCCTCATGTGTGAGGACATCAGTTTGCTTTTATATACTTTTCCTGTGACATTAGGCACAGTGACTCCATTTATTCTGGTATTATACAACGAATAAGCATCATGATGGATGACAGCTTTGCAGTACTGAACTTCCATGCATGCAGAACACCCTCAGTTAAATGGGCCTGATGCATCACAATTGTTTGGCTTAATTAGTAGAAAAGTGCATGATTGTTTCTGAGTTTCTAAAACCTCACACATTTTTCATAAAATTATTTGAAATCCCCACAGTCAGTTACCATAAGAGTCTCACTGAAGGTCAGAAGGTTTATGATCTTAAATTAGAAGGCAAAAATCTATACCTATTTGGATTTTTGTCCATAATAAAAGTTGCTTCCAAGTGTCATTTAATCTGCCTGATATTGAATTCTACTTGCACCTTCTGTTAATGTTCATGTCATAGGTTTATCTGAAGGTAGAACAGAGGGAAGACAACAAGACAAGCCATCATATTGCAAGTTCTTGTAACTCTGCAATTATTTATCAATTAGCGTATTATACATAGACATAAAAAGATTAATAAACAAACTAGCTTAACTGATCTCTTCAAAAGGGCTAAATTCTTTCTCCTAGTATTTTACTGCATTCTTAAGAAAAATTAGGAGCTTCCAGAAGACTCAATAAACAATATTGTGAAATAGTAGTACCTATCAGAATTCTGGCATTAAAGCAGATTTGTTTCTGCTAAGTAACTTAGAAATCAAATAAATAAACCCCAACTCAACACCAATCCCAAAACCCAGAGAGTTTAGACACTCAACCTAGGCAGTAACAGTCACACATATGTTCTGATGCATGTTCTGGGCTTGGACTGTCTCATGAATTTTGGTCTTTATCTCAGGAGACAGTATACTTCAGTAGACCTTTCCTGTAGAGAATAACAAAATGCTGAAAACATTTAAATGGCATTTAAATGACTCCTGTTTTAATCCCTTCTGCTCTTCATTCCCAAATGATGCTTTGTTATGTATGAGTAATGTAAAATCATGAGGAAGCTAATCCTTTCCTTTTTTAAAATAAATGGTAAAACTTCAGTAGCTCAAATGAGCTTCACTGAACATCAAATGATCTATGTGTGAGATGTCGCATTATCTTCTTGTACGAACAAAGGCAGAAGACTTTGCTGAGCTTTTAACAGTCATTACTAAACATCTGATAAATTAAACATAATTAATTTCATAATTATGCATTTATACCAAAAAAAAAGAATCTCTGGATTTACTGACTAAAAATTAAGTATTTTTATCATATCTACAACTTTGTCAGTACACTGACTATGAAAAAATATTCCTTCCCATCCTATTTTTCTATTATTATTATGAACTGGTATTTTTGATGCATTTAAAAAAGCTTGACAGAATGAAGGTTCTAAAACTGAACAATCTTTTAGTTTTATGTGCTTGGATACCTGTTCCAACTTTTTTTGAGACTCGCTTGAAATAATAGTTCTTGCAAAGAAGAAGAGACATAGCAGAAATTTTGAGGTATCACACATTGAAATAATGTTTTGGGGTTTTTTATGCATACTATCTCATTTTCTATTTACAATAGAGTACAATCGCAGAGGGACACATCTCTGACCAGCTGTCTTCTTTTTACTGGAAACAAAATCTGACAAGAAGTCACAAAATGAAATTGCTAAAGGAAAGGATTCTGTAATAAATTCATGAAATAGAAAACAATACATTGTCTGGTTAACTTGCCATTCATCCATTAATTTTCTATTAAATACACAGAAAACTGCTGCGGTATAAGCTATTAAGTAAATCACCTTCGGTATCAGAATAATGGGCAGAAGCTATTGCTCTAACACCAACTTTAAAAAGAAGTCTAGCCACTGTCTTACCTCTAGTACAGGGAAATTGATATAAAAGTAAGATAAGGAACATGATTCATATACACTTCAATAAAAAAGGCACATTTGGAACTGTCAAACTGGCTTCCATGGAAGCAATCCTGTGCTTAGAAGTTTTAGTTACGCAAAAAGATCGCAACTATGTGAATATAATATGAGCAATATGTACTTAGTTTTCAATAAAATTTTTGTTATGCTCTCCCCTCAGAGCCTCTGAAAAAACCTATCCTTTTCTAAAGGAAGAGGAAGATCTTTAATGAAGTAATAACTAGCTAAAAGATTGGAACAAAAAAGATGAAATGAATGGTCATCTTTTGTAATTAAAAGATATCCACAGAGGCATCACTGAACAATCTGTGTGCTGGGTTTGTTGTTAATTATTTACTCAAGAAAAATGAGTACATAAAACATTGTATTTAAATTATTGATGACAATTAAATCTAACCTAATCATAGAGGTATAAGAAAGATCTCGTACTTCTGAATGACTAAGCAATGCATTTGAATGTCAAAAAAGTAGACTAAATTCAGTATTGATAACTGTTGAATCAAGAGAACTGGGGAAGAGCCACTACACACGGGAAACAGTAGGCTCTAAGATGGCTAAAACTTGGCTATTACAGCTTCGAACAAAACTCTGGATTCATCCTGTATAATTTTATTTTCTTAATAAATTCAGTATAGCATTTGATACTCCTGTGTTAATATATGTTATCAGCCACTTCCTGAATCAGATGTTGGGATCTTAGACCTGGCAGTGGGGTTTTGTCTTTAACTTCTCAAGAAAAGGTGACATGATAGTAATATAATTTTAATCATATTTATTTTAGCATTCTCTTAATACAGGCCATTCTTTCCTTAAAAATTTATATTACAGCCACAGTTTCTTTCTGCAAGTTTTTCAGTTTCCATTTTTCAGAATGGAAAATCATCTCTTTATGGATGTGTCTATGTGTGGTCTAGAATGCATAATGTACCACCACACTGATGGCATTTAAAAGAAATATTTCCTATAATCACTTCTTGAATCACATACTATAGATTTAAGTTGATGCAGAGCTGGCACACTCTTATCCATCTTTCTGTCTTTCCTATATTGTGCATTCCTTCAGTAACTCAGTTATTGGTAATGTCTTTCAACTCCATGCTTTCCAGATGCAAAATGAAGAGACAATTTTATAGCATTTTTTTGAATCAATACTTCTTAAAGTCCCCATGAAAATTTGTATGCAATGAAATTAGAAACAGACTTTGATAAAACAAAAACTAGTACACAGAAGCTGTGCAAGGTTCCACCAATGTGGGCAACTTTTGCCTCCAACAGAAAATGCACAGTAGAGACTTTATGAACACTCTTAAAGAAGAAAATGATTCATGGTTTTCTGATTTACTTGTGGGAAAAATTGGTAGTACAGTTCCTGCAGAGGCTGTATGCTTTTATTCCTCAGTACAGCACAGTACATACAGCACAGTACACACTGCAGTCATTTTGTGGACTTAATAGGAAAGACTGACTTGAGTCATTTGTCATGACCAGCAATTTTATTATGTTTGCTATTTAGAAACTATTATTTCCATGAAGCTATGACAGCACTGCAGCTCAATGCTGTGTAATGAGAAGGAAAGAAAGGAGAAAAAAGGGTGAGAGAAAGGAAGGAAGAAGGAAAGACCATTTGGGAAGCTGTTTCCTTTATTCTGAATGCAAGTCTCCTTACACTCGCCACAACTTGTGTAGTCAGTGGAAAAGTGACCTATATTTGACAGTACTGTAAACTACAGAGCAACTGAACATGGAGAAGAAGCAAAGAAATGACAGATCAAAACCAAAAGTCCCTCATTTTAGTTCTTGAAGATATTTCTGAGTTGAAGATTAGCCACAAAAACATTGGATAGCCATCAATCATACTATCATCAATCAATCAGGCAATAATTTATTAATAGAGAACCCCTACACACAGCTTTAAACACTTGGCAGAACTTGGCATAAATGGACTACCCTATCCAACTGTAATCAAATACTACTGGTCTCAGGCACGATTCTCTGAGTGGACTTTTTAAAATTTTGCTGTTGTCATTTGTGACTTTGTTTTTTAATTTTAGTTGGACCACTGAATCCAAGCAAAATGGTATAGTCAGTCGGAATTAACCAAAAAGTAGTTCAACTGCTACTATTTAACTCTCACAATAAAACCAGATTTTCCGACTTCAATCTGAAATATGCACCAACCATTTTCCCCTATTTGTTTTCCTTTAAAACACTTTTTGAAGGACAAAGGTTTTACTAATCTACTACTTATTTCAAAATGCCCTTATCCCTGAACAATGATATTTTTAATTGACATCAGAAACATGCATACTAAAAACACAAAGGCTTGCAAACATTTCATATGCTTCCATGCTTGGTATTATTAAAGCAATCTATTTCAAAGGTTATAACTAACCTTTTGATGGTATGTTTTTGTCAAAAAAAAACGCAAAAAGGTTGACATTGAAGCTGGTTCTTATAACATGAAATATTCACAAATTACTTCAGTGCTTTTTTCTTTGTTCTAAAGAACTCCTTTCAAAACAATCTTATTCAGCAACTATCTTCTGCCCATGTATTAAACTTTTATATCAGAGTTAAAGTTTTATAAGGTCTAAGGCTATAAAATATTAAGACAAGAGTTGAGCTTGTGATAAGTTCTGTTTAAAAGAGAGCAAGTGTATCCACCAGAAAGGGAAGAAATATACATTTTATTGCATCACTGCTTTACAGAGATGTTTTTCTGATGCCTTCTTTGTTTTTCACTCATGCTAAATTTATTTTTGGTAACTGCGTAACAGAAAAAAAAATTACATTTGGGTTACAATAAAAAGAAATTGTTACAAACTTTCTTTCAAAACTTTCAATTAGTTGGTCTTGGCCAATCTCAAAATTTAATTGGGCACTACTGGTCACTAAAGGTAAAAATGTATTTTAGTCAATATTGGTAGAAGAACAGTCAATAGCTATGGGACTTTATCTAAAGTTAGGCCTCCATCTGAATACATTCTGTTTGAATTCAGAAATGTTCATCCACAATCTCCAAACAGCATCTCTATATGAAATTCCTACATGCAACTCTTAAGCACATTTAAAAATAATTCAAATAGATGACTGCAGCTGTTTCAACAATGTTAAGAAGTTTCGGGGTTTTTTTACTTCACCATAGGTAAATAAATATTTGCATTGGAGTGCAAATATCACTTTAAATTCCAAGACTAGCTTCAAAAATCTTATTTATATTCTGAAATTTTCATTTTGTGTAACAATTTTTCTAGTTTGTTGAATTTCCATTATAAAGTAGTATATAATTTTCTTTATCCATACGGTGCAATTCTTGTTTTCTGTCATTTTCTGCTTAGAGCTCTTTCTGCAAATGGGGTTACATTTTTATCCTAATATATTCTTTTACATAGTAGTAGTTTTAATTTGAAGTAACTTCACCTGTATATGAAAAACAGCAGTTCAATATTATTCTTTACCTCTACCTTTACAAGAATGTTCACTCCCTTTTAATTCGTTCCTTCTATAATTTTAGGCTAAGATGATGAGCTTGAGAAAGCACATTAGAAGGGTAAAAGTCAGATTCTGCCTTGCTCCAGTCTACTCTCCATTACTCTATTTACAGAGAATCTTTATGAAAACATAGGATGGGCAGTATAGAAATCTGATCAATTCTTCTAATCCATGCTACTGTAGACATGTAACATATGTCAGCTGAATCATGGCTTAAAATATGTATTTCTCTACATTGGCTATTGAGCACAGAAAAACACACCAAAACAAGTAATCAAATGTAAATGGTTAAAATTAATTGACATACACTGCCTCAATCATCTTGCTCAAGAATTGTGATCCTGCTCCCCATGTCATACGGGAACCTAAAAATTCCTTTTCCCTAACATATTGCTGAAGCTTCAGTTTCTTTTGCCAAAATGAATATTCTGCTTCAGACCTGAAATTTCTTCTAAGCAACAAAATAACAAACATTTGTAGACAATTTTGGTTTCATTCCAGACCACTAACGTTGAGCCCAAGTTCTGGTGCAAAGTGAATTATCCATTCCTTCTTAGCTCTACTCCCTTCAGATAACGTTTCAGGCCTGTGGAAACTAACCCAGATGTAAATCAAGAATACTGGATAATATAAGACAACTAACATCATTCATTCTTATATTTTATTGAATAAAGTGTAACTCTGAACATTTACAGTTTTCATCCTTAGGATATGAACAGATGGCAGCAAGTATCTTAAGATATTACTGTTTCTCAGCTGACATAAAATAACTGTCCCTGCAAATGCTCCTAACTCAATGTAGCTATAAAGCAAAATGAATTAAATTGCCATGTTGACAGTAGCAGTTCACACCCTCCTCACAAGTAATTCTTCAGTTGTTTTGTTTTATACTTCCACAGATCTATTTTTTCAGTTAAAAGAAACCCACTATACAGTAACTTATAGGCTATCACAAATTAAACTATTAGAGTTCTATCGCCAGCAGGAAGTTAGATTATACAATTACTTGACTGTTGACATTTTAATTAGAAGATAAAATTCTGCTATATACAGAAAACAAATTGTAATAAAATTTAAAAAATAATTCTGTGAGCATCAGAACTAGCAAGGCTTGGTAGATAATGTATTTTTGTTCTTTGGGGTGAATTAGAACAAGATTTTCTGTCCTCTCTTTGGAGACTTCTGTTACCCTTTCACAAATTACTTTAGTGTGGATATATAGGCTGCCATGTTCAAATGATGTTTTACAGCACTTGTATGTGCACATAATTATTTTGGATACTTATCCTAATAATTTGTTTTTGACAGGATAATCAGAAAAATTTGGGATGAAAGAGGCACAACAAAATTATACTAAGATACTATAAAGCCTGACTTGAAAGTAAATTCAAATTCTAGAAAAGATTACTGAAGTGAGATAACTATACACAGGGAAGAACTTACGTACTCAAACGAAAATACTCAGAAAACATTAATGTGGTGGCCAAATTCCCCAGAAGAGGATCTGTGATCTCTTAATAACAAAACATATTTTCCTTCTTCCACTAAACTTGTAACCACCTCTTCAACCATCTGATGGGATTTTTAGATTAATAATTTTCCAAAGTTCTAACAATGCTGTCAGAGCCTTGATGCTTCCATGAAACAGAGTTCAAAAATTACTAAATAAAACGTCCTAACCAGTTCAATTCAGCACATTCATTTGAATAATTTAATATTAGTTTGCATAACACTCTTCAGGCTTTTAAACTATCTAATTATGATCGTTGAAACAAACTTTTTCTTTTACATAAGACTGTAGTATTTTTGTTCATATGTCATAGAGAATGCATCAGTAATTTTGAAAATTTGCTTAATTATTAATTTTAAGCCAATACATGGTAGCAGTGGAATCACGTCTTCCTACTCTTTTTTAATAAAACTGTATTTTATTACAAGAATGTTTTCTTGTACTTTTAAGTACAGAAAAGAAACATCACATTTTTTTGACCGGCCCTTCCACAGTGAATGGAATTAGAATAAAATGAATTGTTGTGCTGGTTTGAGCTGAAGTAGAGTTAACTTTCTTCACAGAGGCTAGTATGGGGCTACGTTTGGGTTTTGTGCAGAACACAGAGTTGATAATGCAGAGATGTTTTTGTTATTGCTGAGCAGAGTCAAGGCCTTTGCTGCTTTCCGTACTGCCACGCTGGCAAGGAAGTTGGGGATGCATGGGAGACTGGGAGGAGACACAGCTGGGACAAGTGACTCAGACTGACCAAAGGGATATTCCATACCATATGACATCATGCTCAGTATATAAGGTGGGAGGAAGAAGGAGGAAGGGGGGACATCTGGAGTGATGGCATCTGTCTTCCCAAGGAACCGTTACGTGTGATGGGGCCCTGCTCTCCTGGAGATGGCTAAACACTTCCTGTCTTCGGGAAGCAGTGAATTAATTCCTTGTTTTGCTTTGCTTGTGTGTGCAGCTTATGCTTTCTCTATTAAACTGTCTTTATCTCAACCCATGAGTTTTTGTAGCTTTTACCCTTCTGATTCGCTCCCCCATCCCGTTGGTGGGGGAGTGAGTGAGAG
Source organism: Acanthisitta chloris (assembly GCF_000695815.1). Taxonomy (NCBI): domain Eukaryota; kingdom Metazoa; phylum Chordata; class Aves; order Passeriformes; family Acanthisittidae; genus Acanthisitta; species Acanthisitta chloris. The sequence continues at coordinate 233,192 of NW_008691951.1, forward strand.
GCTGCGTGGTTCTTGGCTGCTGCTGGGGTTAAACCACGACAATTGTATACACGTGGATTATTTTTCCTACTTTTAACACATTTTGGTTTCCATTAATTTCCAAACAAGCCTAAAGAGACTTTCTATACAGTCTCATTTAAAAAGTTTAAAACTCTGACAGTATTATACGAATTAGCATGAGATAAAGAAAATCAGGGATTGGGAAAAAAAGGCTATGGCAAAAATGCACCTCACAAGATTTTCTGAAAATCATCACAGCAAAGACAAGGCATGCAACACATATATGGATATAGTCATCAGGAATACCTGTTTTTTAGAGAACATTTATGTTTAAAATAGATCAGCTTTAAACCAAGTTTTGATATTCTGAAACTTATCTACCATACATGACAAGAAGTTTATGGTCATTTGATTCAGTTTTTTAACCTTTGTTTTTAGACAATGATCTGTTCCTGAAGAGAAAAACTTCTACAAAAGTGGAAAAGGAGTCATTACAACTGCTGCTTACACTGATATGATGTGGGAATTCAGTTTCTGACAGAAAGATTGCCCGTTATGGCAATGGTAAGGAATCTTAGATTAAGTTTCACCTGCATACAAAGGGGAACTTTTCTGAGTTCCACTACAGTCTCCTCCAATGTAGTGTTTTTATCAAAAGATCAAAATAAGGCAATGTTTTTATTTGCCATTTTTTCCTGGGAAAAAATGGAATAAATAATGAAAAAAATGTTAAAAAATAAATACAAATCAGTGAGGAATGTAAGACCAACCAATCTACTTGTCATTTCAATATGCTCAAACATACAGAGATATAAATTTTATTACAGTGTTGTGGCCCCAACAGCAAAGTTTGTGGCATATAATCAAAACATGACATTTGAACAGAGAGGCGGCAATACTTCCAAAAATTCGTAGTTTCTGGTTTGTCTATCTCTATTTATATACACAGAAACATACAACTATGCATATGTTGAAATATGTAGAATCATACATTTAACATTAAAAAAAGTCATATTGAAATTTTTTCTGCTTAATTTAGGCCATAATCATACTTTCTTTAAAACTTTGAACAGACAATGTTATCTGCATATACTAGTCAGAGAATCTATCATCTGCTTGCAACAGAATGCACAAACCATCTGTTGGATGGAGGTGTTTTTTTCAACTGCTGTTTCCATGTGCTAACACAAAAAGCAAAACAAAACAAAAATTCTCAAGTATATTGAGCTTTTCCTATAGTACAGTAATCATGTGTGGCTCTGTTTAAACTACACAAATAAGCAGGAGAGAAAAACAAGCCCCCGAAGAAAGAAGTTATTTGACTTCACCTTGCAAAATAACATATGCCTAGATACATCTCTGTTCTAACTGTAGAAAAAAATAAATTTAAAAAGCTGTTCTTTCCAAGATCCATTTTTGAGATTAATTAATCTTACTATTTGTTAGCGTTCTGTATCTTGAATTTTTTCACTGATCTTTACAAAATGTTCTTGTGTCATGCACAAAGGAATTAATTTCAACACCAGACCAAATATTTAAGAAATATCTGTATCAGATTTAATCACCAAAATTTGGAAAGAAATCTTCCAATGAATTTCTCCTTCTGAAGTAAGCCTCTTAGAATAGGGTTCATAAGACAAGGCAAATTCCTTCCTTGCTTAATTACTCTCTGCCTCTTTTTTGCTACATAATTCCCAATTGACACTACAAAAGAAACAGGATACTTCAGACAGCAACCTCCTTTATTAGACAACCATGTTTGATTCTGTGAGTTACACTCTTAATGCTGTGTACTCTCTTATTATGAGAGTACTAAGAGCCTATCACATAAAAAGACCTTGGTTTAACTTTCACTTTTAGTAATGTTCAAATTCTGTCATGAACCTAACAACTTATAAGATAGTAACAAATATGGCACTAGAGATTACTCTGATAGTGTTATTAAGAAACTATACAAAACTACTTTTTTAGTCTTCATTTTTCATCTAATTCAGTATCTGGAAGCAATAAACTGCATTATATTTTCCACAATCTTTAAAAGATAATATAATGAAAAATATGACATTGAGTGGCATAATTGGGGGGATAACAATGAAGCTGAAGTACAAAAAGGAACACACTAAATTTCACATAATTAAAAAGTTAAATTTTGAGGAACTAAACATACAAGTTTTCATTATGCACTTTAACTTATTTTTTATGAGTACTGTGGATAAATTTATTTCACTATAACATTTATTTAAGATATAGGATCTTGTCTTTAAGGAGACAGACTCAAAATAGCTAGTTTCAGTTTATAAATTTCCCCATGTAATTCATGTATTTTTGCTTCAGTGTTCTATCTTAGAAAAACAAATCAACAAACCCAAACCAAATAATAGTACTGGCATTTACTTCCAATTAGCATAATTTCTTTAAACAGTAAGCTTTATAAGATATGAGTATATGCATTATGTTAAATGCCTAACATGATGGAGACTGATTTTGGTTATGTATAGCCATGAGATTTGGAACAACACGATACTCCAGTGGAATAGCAATTCAAATGATGAAGCCATAAAATGTAAAGAGAGGATGTACCAAAATACTAAAAGATAAATTCAAAGATTGTTGTAAAAATGGGTTGATAACAAAAAACTTTTAGTTCCCATACAAAAGGTTAGATTTTTTTTTAAAAACTTTGTCAGCATCTGAAGGCAACCTTTTCATAGAAAGATACTGTCAGTATATACTGATAGTTTGTGAGAGATTATTTTAATGTGTTTCCTTCTTCAAGGCAAAAGTGCTTAAACTGTTTTCTCCTGTAATAATCTTTTCTTGCCACAGTATGTTTCCTAAAATGATAGTGATTTTTTAACCCAGAATTTCTTCATACAAGCCATACATTTCTTGATTGTCCTGGCCAATACAGTAGAGCTGAGACTCTACTAAAACTGAGCAGAATTATTGTTTTGCAGACTATGTATCTTTTCATATATTCCAATGATTAAATTTTCACAGCTGTATGGCATAGTTGATTCATATTTTACTTGCTGTTTATTAACTGCAATACTTCTGCAGAATGCTATCTAGACATTTGATCCCACTTGGTACCTCTGCTGATTATTCTTGGGATAGGAAAGCAAGTTGCACAACCCATTTTTTGAGAGAACGTCTTTTTTATTTTTCTCAAGATTATTGTGTATTCTAGTTCTCTCCTGTAACATATGGGTCAATCATCTAAGATTCTTTTCTTTTTTACTTTTAAGCAGCATATCCTTTATTTCATTATTTAGTTCTTATTGACTAGATTGTAATTACTGGCACAATAGAAACATATGAACAGTTCCAGCTGATACAAGTACTGTTCCTAATTCTGCATGTGAACGAGGAGGGTTTCCTCTACTACTCTATTCATACCAGTTTTCATTAATTCCATTTCCACCCCCGACACACAGTATACAGAAGCACTCACTTTCATCTAAATTTCAATCTTATCAAAGACTATTATGTTTTCAAACAAAACCAATTAATCTTCTCAATGAAAATAACAGTCAAGATATGCAAAAACTCGATTCAGGAGGATTAACTATCATCAAATATGCTGGTGAAGGCATTGTTGATTAACAAACAATTATTTATTGAAGTTTCTTCTATTAAAAAAAATCCTCTGAATTGTGTCAGTAGTTTGAAGTCATAGTGTCTATCAACTGAAGACTGAAATTGTTTAAAATAATTGTTCTCACTAACTGAAAATATAGAGTTGTTTATTCCACATTGTTTCATTTCTCTCTTCCCTTCTTTCTGTCTTTCCCTCTTGTCGATCTCTGATATATTTTGGAGTTGTGCTTACTATTGCTACTTTGGAGGGGAGGCAGTATTTCTTTTGGGATATTTTTGTTCTGAACTTCAGATAATTGCTATAAAAAGTAGGTTATCTTTGTTGATAATAGCGAAAATTAAAACAACTGACAGAATTCAAATTGCATAAATCGTCACTAGGCATTACACACACAAAGTTTACATTTAGCATGATGATTAGTACTATGAAATTCTGTGATAAAGTTTTATAAAAATTAGATTCAAAAATTTTAATAATTTGATTTGGTGCCATGGTCTAGTGACAATGGTAGGGCTGGACTCGACGATTTTTGAGGTCTCTTCCAACCCGGCTGATGCTATGATTCTATGATTGCATGAATAAAAGCATAGCAAAGCAAGTGGAGATTAATAGTCGATGAATGTCTACTAATAATTTAGATTTCAATGCATAAGTAAAGAAATAACAAGGAATATAAGAAAAAGTGGTGAACCAGGGCAGCTTGATTAAGGATGCACCTGACTGGTCTAGAACATAAAAAGAACTTACATCTCAGCAGGCAGCCAGAAGTCTATCAAAGAACAGAAAGTTGAGTATCTGAAGTGCTACATATTCCTGCAGATACAGATACAGTATTCTTCAATACATTTTCTCCACACTTTTGATACTTGCCCAAGAAAGATAAAACAGCTTCTGTGCTCTGAAAGTACTTATTCATTGTTAAAATATAAGATACTCTGTGACACAAAAGTTTCAACAAAACTGCAGAGAACCACAAAACTGTTCATTAGGTATGCATCTTGTATTTTCTCCCTTTACGTATTTCTATACTCTTTATAGGTATGAATCACTTACACCATTGAAGAATCACTAGAAAGAATTAGGAGACCAAATAGGATTCAATCCTAGGACTACATTCAGCAAAGAGGTGTGTGTGATTATACTTGTTCAGATGAAAGAATCTTTTGTGATCTTTGATTTGATTCAGGTTTGTGTTCTTCTATGAGTTTTGTACATAGCAATAGCAGCAAAAAGATACCAAGGTCAAAACAATGCTCTATTTTCCATATCCTTGGAGTGGGAGAAAGGATAAAAACAGGTGACCAGAAAATACAAGTGTTACAAAAAGTTGAATATTTTAATGTTGATAAAACACATAAAACAGAAAACTTGACTGGTGCAGTTAAAAAAGAATGATGCATTCTATTAAGTAAGTCCAGATACTTATTAGACAATAAAAAATCAGTGCCTTAAACTCACAATCAAATTCAGGGTGATAATTGGTTTAGATTTAATAAATAATTTTTACATTTTGAAACATACATTTCTATCTTTCAAATCAATTTTGAGATAATGGCAAAGGCCAAAATATAAAATCATCTATTTTCAACCATATCTAATTTCACGTTTCACTTCTAACATTCAATATTAATGTAACGAGTTGAAGCAAGTAAGTCCAAACGATGGAATACACACCATACTGAACTAAGACTTCATTTTTGTTTCTGAGAATTAAATACTCATGCTCATCCTTTATTTTCCAGTTCATTTAATTAATGAAAATCAATATTTTTCATGAGAAAAATATCATTAGCATGAATTCCTGTTAAACTAATGCCTTTGGACTGAAGTAAAACAAGGTTCTATATCAACACTAGCCTAGGATGAGTGCCTTCTGACTTCTGTAAATCTCTTACTTTAAAGCATCCAGATACATCAACCCAGCTGGGTCAAGCAAAACTGATGAAATTCCACCTGAAGTAGTGAAAATGGAAATCTAGAGATGAGATATGCCTAGGTAAATGAAAGAACAGATTTTGGATCATAACTGCTAGGAAAGGCCTAAGTGAGAGACCAAATGCGGCAGGGAGATATGCAGTAAAGGACTGAAGAGTGAAGAAATGGGAGGTATGATGTGGTTTGGAAAACCAGGATACTTATGATAATCGCCTCTGATGCTTTGAATATATATCTTTTTTACTATATAACTGTAACACCAATCTAAACTTACAATAAGCATCAGCACTGACAGCACAAATACTCAAGACTTCAGTTGGCAATAGGAGATATGGAAAGAACAACCTGATATAAACTTCAAGTGTATATTGAAATTTCTAGATAAATTTAAATATGAATTTTGGAGAAACACTGTTTCTTTATCATGCAGCAAAATGTTTTCACTTACAGTTTTGCAATACATTAGAACAGTATTTTTAAACTGTAAATTATAGTAATGCTTTAACCTGTTATTATAGTTAAAATTAACATATAAAAAATTAAAGATTGAAAATAAGAATGGCAAAGCATTAAACAAAATTATCAGCTTTAGCAGAACTGTTACCAAAAAATCATAATATTTTTTAATTTTGCATCTCTGTCTTAAATTATCAGTCAGTTATGCCTTTATGAAATAAAAATCAGAAATTTTAAGTACTGATAGAATTATATTTCTGGTAAGTTTAGGTTTGGGGATTTTGGGGGTCTTTTTTTCAGTATTACTGATGGGATGACTATACAGTTATTTATATTTCTGTGGAAGATGCAGCAGTTTTCAAATTTTTACAGGATAAATTTCCTTTCTAAAACTTTTAATGGCAGACATCTAGTTATTTCCGTAACGTAAATAGTTTATTTAAGTTAATCAATCCTTTATTCTAAAAAATTCTTCAAACAACTCAAGGAAATTTGTACACTAGGAAATTCTGCCAAGAATTGAAAATATACATAAGAAAACATAGCATATTTAAGGAGCAGTTTTCACCTAAGAAATGCAAGGTGGAGACATAAAAGGAAAGAGCAAATTTTCAAACTGCTTGCAACAGGCTTTAAAAAAATAATTGCCATGAGGACAAGAAGCACCTGTTAGAAAGCAATGACCATGTGTTAAGAATATGTTAAACTATGTGTCCGCACGATTCTTACGAACCTAGCACAGATTCCAACAATATGCTCTAATTTTTTCCCCGTGCATAATATCTAAGTGAACTTCACTGCTCATAAAAATATTATAGAAAAATCAACTATAACTTATATATTAATAACTGTGTAGGAATCTACAGGTTAAAAGCATGCAAATGTGCATAACTAAATAAGGTATATACAGGCATGCACATTTCATATATGTATATATATTATGATGCTTATATAAAGAGAGATGCAGATGATGCATATTTATTTGTGCACATATAGACCTATGTATGTCCATAGTGTAATCATTCCAGAACTGGTTTTATTGAGGGGAAAATAAATTGCATTCAAGCCAACAGTATTTCTGGTTTTATTGAGGGGAAAATAAATTGCATTCAAGCCAACAGTATTTCTGGAGGCTTACCTGTAAAGATTCAGCATCAACTGGATTTTCCAAAGATAGCTGTTCTCCTCTGCATTTGCTTTCACTTTTACTAGTGAAAGGCTGAACAGAATTTCCCTTTTCTAATGCTCTTTGATGTCACCCTTAAGAGAACCATAGTTTCAGAGCTATTTTCCTGATTTAGTCACACTCTGTGCAACTTATATTTTCAAAAGGCTTACCTGTAAAGATTCAGCATCAACTGGATTTTCCAAAGATAGCTGTTCTCCTCTGCATTTGCTTTCACTTTTACTAGTGAAAGGCTGAACAGAATTTCCCTTTTCTAATGCTCTTTGATGTCACCCTTAAGAGAACCATAGTTTCAGAGCTATTTTCCTGATTTAGTCACACTCTGTGCAACTTATATTTTCAAAATTAAATCTTTTCTTAATCTTTTATTTTTTTTAATAGTCCTGCAAAAGAGTGCAAGTATTTCTAAAATAAGTCTAGAGCAAAAAAACATTGGTTTTGGCAAGGTTTAAGGTACATAGATAACAACAACAAAAATTTCTGTCAAGTTTTGCTTTCTAGTGGGTTTAATTGGCTCATATTTTGGAGCAGCGTATGTACTTTTATTGGGATGAGAGATGTGCTCTTTACTAACACTTTGAAAATGTACTAAGATTTAATGAATTGTATCCTTTTATTCTATCCTTTTAGAACAGTTAAAATTTGCAATGTACACCTCAAATTATATTAATTTTCTCAAATTTAATTGAACATTAAACATTTAAATTGAACATATAAACCTGAACTACCCACTTTAGACTACTGTTACATCAGTGAAGAGAAATAGGCATGTCTGAAAGATAATTCACTTTATTCTAAAATGTGCATCTTAGAAAGAGATGACATGATAAATCACCATAATGAACTGAAGAAACTACTCAAACTTAGGTGTCTTACTGACACATTAAACATAGTAAATAGTACCATAAGCTTGGCAGCAGTTGAGGAAACAGGTTAGAGAACAAAGTAAAACTGTGGGCTGAGGTGAAAATATAGGCAAGGGAATTCTATTAGGATTTCATTAAAACTGGCAAAAGAGCTAGAGGAAGGTGTAAATGATACTGAAATTCAAAGATTAGGAGATAAAGAGAAACGGAAGAATGAGAGGTCCAAGAAGCTGTTAATGAATTAGAGGAAACCTGACCTAATTTTTGCAAGTGTCTAGGACAAGATACAGGAAAGAATGGACAGTAAGTAACCTGGTGAGGAAAACGAGGCAGATGGTAAGAGAAGTTAGTAAAATCAAATAATACTGTCTGGGTAAGGGACCTAGAATTTGAAAAAGGTAGTCAGAAAGCCTTTGTGACTCTGGAAAGGACAAAACAGAATAAGATCCAGAAAGAGAACACATATTCAATACAAAAAGAATTCAAAGAGGATGCAACAAAAGAAAGTTTGGGGGAACCAAGAAGAAAAGTATACCAGTTTGTGCTTGTCACTAGAATCCCAAATTCAGCAGAAGACTCTGAAGACTTGCCATCCCTTCATCTGTTGAATTCCTCACCTTCTGCAGAAAGAGTAGGCAATCACCATTGTAATTATCCACATAAAAATTAAGAACTTACTTTTGCTATCAATTATTCTATCAGTTCAAGTGGCAATGGGATATATAGTGAATCCTCAAGTTTCAGCCTTGCATCCAAGTAGTGGACAAAAGAAATGACCGCACATGAACTGACGTGAGTTCTTCTACTTCTTTTGTTTAAAAAACAAACAAACAAACTGCTAAACAGCCAGCTTTAGCAACACTGCTCTAAAAGTAGCAAAGTCAGGCTTCATAGTAAAGAAATTTTAGACCTAGATTTTCCTTGTAATTTAATTCCACCTGTGTATACATTCAGTCTTTAGCTATGTAATCTTGCACTGTTTTTATCACCAGATTCTTTTGCAACCCATGCACAGAACTCAGGTCCTCTGAGAATGAATAAGAACTTTGGTGGAGAAAGGTCTGTGGCCTGTGCTGCGCAGGAACACAGCCTCTTTTGTTGTGAAAGTCAAAAGTATAAGTATAAAAGCATAGAAGTTACATAAGCATTTAAAAAAGTTTCATAATCACATTGAAAAATTGGCTCATGATAAAAACAAATAAATTGTTCTCTTCTGATTCCATAACCTAGAAATGCAGAGTTGTATGATCTATATTCCACCCTGAGCATTAAGTTACTTTCTTACCAAAGCAGTCTACATGAGATAGCCAAGTCAATGGAAGACATTGAAAAAAACAGCTACAAATTTGACTTCTTTAGTACCTAATTTTAGGACCTGGCTATCACAGCAGAATCCATGGCTCAGATTTGGATAGCACCTCAGAAAGGCCAAAGCCATGATGGATTGTGAGAACACTTAAAAGGTGTGAGAGTTCACAGGATAGACTAAGACATGGGAAGGTGTCTCGATTCCCCTCTTCATATAAGCTCAGGTACTAAGATCAAACCTGTAAATGGGAAACTCCATTTACTGAGAAACCAGAGACCAGAATGCTCTCTTGAGACTAGACACATATACAACAGTCCATCAAGTATTTAAGTTGCAAATTTTGATGACAATTTTATCTATATTTTCTGAAGCCATCAAAATATTTTCTCATTAAAATAGAAAGCTATATTGAGATTCTTGTTCATCCTGCCAAGTTTCAAATTCCTAACTCTTTGTACAACAGCATGCTGACCACAAGGCTCGGCAAAAAGGAGGAAAACTTGCAAGTCGGAGAGACTAATGGGCAAAAGCATCAAAATGCAGGATTTGTGGGCGCAGAACAGAAAAATACAAAAGAAATGCTTATACAACAGCTTTGATACTATTGTTTTAATATGCACGTTTTTATGTGCCTGATTCTATCCTGATTCTTATTATTTCTTATAAAATAATGATTTGATTTAAATAAGTAGTTTTGACCATAGAGACTTGGAAACTACTATTTCTCAGCTAATGTTTGAATGACAAAATCATGCTCTCACTTATCAACCTTTTGGATTCCCATCAATACCAAATTTTTTACTTCCACTGTCAACTGCCACAGAAAGTAGAAAATGCATTTTCTAGTCCTCATGACTTTCCCTATGTAGCAACATTTAAGTGTGAAACTCTGCTCAGTTCTTTCACTTCTTGCTCTACAGTACACTATATTAGACAGTATCTAATGGTGGGAGGATTTGCCATATTGTTTCAGGAGCTGCACTTCCAAATTCTTGCTATGTTTCATGCCAGACTTCTGCATTGTCAGTGCTTGATTTATGTGGGTTAGGCAAATCTAGCATATACTTCCTGGAGCTCTCCCTTAAACAAAATGTTAATCGAATCCCATGTTCCCCATTCCTCTTTCACACAGCCAGACGAGTCTGGGACTGTTTTACAGAAGGGCTCATCATTTACGGGTGCAGCTGAGAACACAGAAAGTAGTGGGAGAAAAATGAAACAGTCGATTCAACTCTTTTTTGCTTTTATCTCTCTTTCTGGTTTACCCCTCCATTGTAAAATAGGGCTGTTGTAAAGATAAACCTGCTACTAGTCTGTGAGGCACAAAATGAGTGCAGTGGTGAACAGTGCTGAGGGCTCATGAGTAATGACATCTTCATAGGATTTGGGACAGTGTAAAGGAACCAACACGTGCTACCATTCACTGAGGAAGCAGGGATTAAAATACTGACTCTTTGCTTATTAACTGAATACCATTCATGCTGAGGGTTGATTAACATGTCATGAGAAGAAAGCTATCCGTGATCAAGTAAAATCTCCATTATAAACTGAGAGGAGCTGATGGCTATATAGCACTGGTATTTTCCAAGCATTTTGTGGTTGCTTTATATATCTTAATTATAAATTCATTATATAGATTTTTTTTCCTAACAGCTTTGTCTTGGAAAATTAAGATCAAAATAGAACCTATGTTTAAATATTCACTGCAGCTATTGACAATTTTGTCATGCCAGCTCGAAACCAATTTGGTATGCACATTTTCAAGCAATTTCAAGCAATCAGACAGTGTTTTAACACTCCTTGTTAATTGTAACATTCATTTTTGTTTTTACAGATACAACATGTACCATAGAACAATTAGGTCGGAACTTTATAACATGCATAGTCTAACCCTTCAGTCTTAATGACAATGAAACTATCCACACAGCCTTACTTATGCATACATGTAGCTGTAAAACTGACACAACTTTAGAAGCATGCAAAAAACCAATTCAATAAAATAGAATGTACTTACTATTACCTAACCATGATCTCTCATTAAATAGATCCCATAATATCTAACAGAATATTAAAATCGAGAATACAAGATCATTCAGGTAAGTATTTAGCTTAGATGTGAAAACAGTAACTACAAATCCACAAAAAACCACAAAACCTGGAATTCTGCATATGAGATGAGCTGAAAAAGAATTCCAGTACAGAATTAATGTATCAAGCAGAGAGGATGAAGCAGGAAAAAAACCCCAATAAAATGGAAAAATAAAACAAAAAAACCCCAACCAAAGCTCTTTCGGGGATAAAAGGATCCCAAGTAGACACTAAAAGAAAAAAAGTAATTTTCACTTGTACATATGTATCAACAGTAGAAATAGCAAATTAAGTATATCAATCCCAAGCATAAAACCAAAGTTGACTTGTTGACCTGCTCCTCATGTTATGTTCTGTCACTGAGTCCATTGCTAATACTGACCAGAGACTTCCTGTTCACAACAGCTGAAATATTGTGGACATGGTCTATATTGGAGCACATCCAAATGTTGAATTCTCACCATTTTCACATAAAAGAATATGGTTTTGCAAACAAGCCTAAAATATTAAGTAGCTGTTAAAATATGTGCCAGAAAAAGTACTATGGAAAGTCAGGAGTTACCAATTTTACACTCACTGTACCAAAAATTCAGGTGTATGCCTAAAGGCTTGGTGGAAATTCCACATATAAGTCTGTTTAGATATTTGCTAGTATCTGTCGTTCAGTAGTTTACATATCCTACAGTCACAGTGATGTAAAGAAGTTGGTAACATTTATAAAAAGGCTAATCTCTACAGAAGGAGTGATTAGACTTGCCAGGGCATTAGAAGATTGTTGGATCACAGAGCTTTCAAGCACAGCACTGCCATTTTTTCAGCATTTGACCACCTCTTGCCATAGCATTCAAAGTTCATACAGGTAAATTAAAGGTTCTTGGATGGAGAAATACAAGTCTTAGACTCTAAAACTATCTTAAACATTTTAGTTTCTCAAAACGTGGCATTTTCATTAATAATAATATGCTCTCTCTTGCCTTAGTTGTTTTAAATCTGAACAAACTTTAGCATATTCCTTCAACAGGACTAGGAGCTACTGATGACTAGTTGTGTTTCAGTAGCAATGAATAAAGAACCTGGAATAAATGGATTATAAAAACCAAGAGCTGTAAGAATTAATCAGGTACCTATTGTCATAGAGTAAATATGCGATAAGGAAGTTCATTCTAGCAAGTCAACTCTTATGGCCAAATCCAGTGATGCCATTAAAACTCAGTAAGCTTCTGTCAGTATGCAGATCTCTAAAGATTCTCAGATAGTGACACACCTAATATAAAGTCTATAGAATGAGATTATACTTGTACTAGTTTTTAACAAAACCTTGAAGAGATAATATATGGGGGCTTTTTTCTGTCTTTATAGTGTATCTTGAGAACAATTTGTATTGAATCCTATGATAAACATCTTGTTGCTAACTTCCAATGTTCACGAAAACTTCTGCATTGTTTTTTCTTTAAAAATCTACCCTAAGTCAATTATCAGCTATTCCACATGTTTAAATTATGTTGCTCCTGTGAAATGAACTATGGTAACTGACAAAACAATAAAGAAATTCAAGGAGGGAATATATGCTTTAGGGCTCTCTGAAAAAACTTAACATACTCGAAGTTATACACACATATATGTTTATCCACAGCTGTACTAATCCAAACATATTCACAGTGTCGTCTCTTCATCTAACAAAATATTTATTACTACATGCTTTACTTTCAATATGAAGAACACAAATCATTGGTTTAATTTCTGTTTCAAAATAGAACTATATATTTCTTTCCATAGGGAAAAAAATTACAAGGGAAATGAAAGTGAAGTAATTTTAACCATGGGGAGGCAGGGGAAGCAGAGTTAAAGCAACGAAGCATTTTACCCTCAGGACTATCTGTATCAGAGTGTTTCTGAAAGCTCTATGTTAGCTACACTTTCTTCTTCTAATGATTGCAATTTCTGTTTCGGCTGGGGGTGAGAAAGGTGGGGATTGAGAAGGAAAAGCAATTCAACATTTAACAGATGCGTACGAAACACAAGCATCTGCATGTGTCTTGCTTCTTACATCTTCTCAGGCGACACTCGGTTGATGACTCGTAAAACTAACTCTTATTTTTCTCTGAGGTAGGCTGTAACACGGTTCAGTCACCGAGTTCCAGGAAAGAGGACGCTCTTACTTTTGAGCTTTCACCCGGCATCCCAATACTCAGAACATCATCATCACCTCCCGCAAGCGTTTTAATGAACTTCTGAGAAAGTTGGGAAGCGCCGACGTGCAGAGAGAGGACCCTGTGCTCGGGGCAGCCCAGGGCAGGGGCAGCCCAGGGCGGGGGCAGCGTC
>NW_008691952.1:0-21728 GCF_000695815.1 Acanthisitta chloris
AAATAAAAAAATTGTTAAATACTATTAAAACTCTACATTTCTACCCAAGTTTATTAGCCTTTTCAAACTGTTGACCTCAAAATTGAGGGGTGGGTGTGGGGACGAGGGGAGTGTATGGATTGGATCTATTTATTTTTTAAAAAGCCTCCCTAGGAGAGTAGTTACCTTGCTATTACTGCCCTGCAGACAAATGTTCACAAAGCACACTAAAATATAGAAAGAAAATGTCAAAAGATCAGTCTCTGAGTGAAAACCAAAAGGTATTCACAAATGTTGTACCAGAGATTAGGCCAAGAAACTTCAGGCTGAAAAAATATCAACTTCATTTTGGGAAGCTTATTATTTTTAAAAGTGTTTACAATCCAGAATTATGAAGCCTGGAAGAATTTTTCCCCCAAGAACTTCAGCCTAAATGTTAGGCACACGGGTATTAGTGCTGGTTTCTATCATCTGGGCAAGGATGAACAACTTCCACTCAGTGGAAAATTAGTCTGGGAGCCAGAGGAGAAAAAAAAGAGAATGGAAAGAATGGGGTTTACTTCTGAAGCCTGAGGCTGTGACATGAAATATATCACAAAACTGATTATCTGTAAACTATTGCTTTAGACTTACATTTTCATCTTGCCATTGACTCGATTTCTTCTTCGGAATGCTAATTATTTTACCCACACTTGCTTGTCTTTACCCCCCACCTCTGCTTATTTCTAGAAACTGAATGAAAAAAATAGAGTTAGAAAAGAAGGTAACAAGGTTAAGCACTAAATAAAATTAAAATGACAATTTGTGACAGTACTTTATATTCATAAATACAGTTTTCCATGTTGTTTTTTTTCCCTTGAGGGATAGCTGGAAAGATAAAACTGTTGCTCAAGAGCACTGTGGTCCACTAAAGCACAATGAGCTTGCAGGCAGGAAAATCTCATTTCAGGTGTTCCTGGAACATGCTGTGTTCTAATTCCAGCCGTGACCTTTACCTTCAGCAAATCAATGCAACTGTTTTGCCCAGGTCTGTCTTGCAAGATTTTATTTTAAACCTGCATTGGGGCTGCCTCACATTGTTTGTTCACAAAGCACCAAGTTCAACAGGTTTTAGTCTCTTCTGGGGACTGTCGAGGTGCACAGCACTGCAGAGCAATACAACCTGCTTTGTTTGTGTGTGTTCAGATACACACACCTACCAGCACTTCATATCCATTTCATTTGGCTAACAGTCTGACAAAGCAAGCAAAAAACTGGATCTCTGAGGGTGAAGGTATTTAGCTTAAGAGAAATATGGATGCCTGGATAAAACCATAAGCCAATTACAATATTTAAACCTAACTTTGATAAATTCTCCTATTTGATAAAATTTCTGTAATGGCCCATGAATAATATGTTTAAGACAATCACGCATGATGTTAATTTCCTTGTTCCCATATTAGCTATAAGAACATTTGTTATTCTACCTGATATGTAGGAAAACTCAGTGAGGAAAAACTGTTCCAAGCTCTCTTGTTCACCTTTGCCCACATGACAAAACTAAAACCAGCAGTCAGTTAAAGTGCATCCTTTACAGACTCCATACCTGCATGCAGACAGACCATCTAAAGAGGTCACATAAATAATTTACTCTTCATATACTCATCAGGAAAGGTTTGCTACAAAAGTTTGCTACAAGCAAACAATAGTTTAAAAACATTATTTATACCACCTTTAGATTATGAAACAGATTCTGCATTTGAAGTAACACTGTAAATGTACAGATTTGCCCAAACAGTTATCCCTCAGGTTCTTGAAGGACCAAGTACAATCAAATGCTCTGGCCAAGGCAAAAGTTTATTCCAACAGGAGCCCAAAATAAAAAAGGTCATGCACCGATTAATCCAGGAACCCTTAACTGTATGCTCTTCACAATCTCTTTGCACAGCTTCATTTTCTGTTACCTCTTTCAAAGTTTAAATCATTTAAAAAATTTTAAATGAAAATAATAACATTAGTTTAGTCTTCTGTTTTGAGAATATTGCTAAGACTTGATTTAATTAATTTCTGTGTCTGAGATCATATATGGTTATTTCAGCTACCTAAAATTAAGGAGCCAACATCAGAATTGAAGGAGATTAAAAAAGCTCTAAGGTTCTGTTTCAGGATTTTAAGACTTGTGAGACAAAATATAACCACTGGCTTTGAGCTAAGTTTTCTATCTACAGTGGCAAATGATTTCTTTGTGCAAGTCTCTACCAAATTTAAACAGACACATCCCAGTTCAGGACAATGCAGGATTTAGCCTCATAAGCAATTGTGCTGGTTTGAAAGCAAACCAGTGAGAGACTCAAAGTCAGAAATACATTTAACAGGAAAAAACAAAACAATAAATGCAACAGTACAAAAAGAAACCACTGACAGAGTCAGAAAGCCACCTGATACCCTGTCAGTCAGGGTGTTGGCAGTAGTCTGATGAAATGGTGCCTGCAGTCCTGGAGTGATGGCTCTGTTGGAGCAGTGATCCTGTAGATCTGGTCTTCACCTGAAGGTCCAGTGGCAGCTCTTGTCCTCTGGGAATCCAGCAGGCAAAGGGCTTGGTGCTGGTCCAAACCCCAGATTATATCCCTGTGGGAATGCTTGGCTCCCCCCCTGGGGTGAAGCATCTCCCAGTGGGATGATGGGTGATGTATGAGTCCTTGCTGGCCCATTAAACAGAGCCAGGCTCCTGAGGGAGCCATCAGGGATGAGTAGAGATAAGGATCACTGCCCTCACCTGCTTTAACAGCTTCTGGAGACCAGAATAGAATACATACCATGGGTTACACCTACATTGTAACCTAGGACAGCAACATTCAATACAAGCCATTCCATGGTATTCAGTGAATATAAAACCCCCACAAACAAATATACACTTTAAATCTTCACACTGCGTTTGGAATTTCACATCCAAAAACACTGAAACACTAAATAACTTAGCATGATCACCCTATGCAATGTGAGGGCACTCATCTTCAAGCCCACTGACATCCTGTGGCAGCTCCAGACACTGACTGAATTGTCTGCCAAAGTTGCCACAGTCAGCACTTTGCGGAGGGATGTGCCACTGGAGATGCTGCTGAAATAACACTGAATTATTTAGCAGTCATTGTACCTCACCAGCTCTAACTAGGATCAGTCAGCATCCTTATGGCCTTTGACTGAAGGCTACACTGTCTTTTGCATACCAGATTTTTTTCTGCTTTACCAGAGGCAAGCTTGGATCTAAAGAGAAGAGCACAAGGCAAGCTATTCCCTGCGTTGTTCCACACTTGCATGGCCTTGTCTCAGCTGTCTGGTGTAAGCTTTCAGAATATTTTAATAGGACTGTTGCTTTCTCATACACTCAAAGCATTGAAGTGCAGTTGAATGTAAAACATCAAATCAAAGAACCAACCAAATCACAGAATAACAAGTACAGCTGTTGCACACTGAAAAAATTACAAATTACGATATTGAAGTTGAAAAGCAGCTACTGTAAAGAAATGTTGTCAAACACTAAGAAATGCAAAACAATACAAACATACCTTTTTAGGTGAGCTATTTGATCCAGCTCCTGAACCTCAAATAGGTTTTTAACTTACTATACTTTTGTATTCCTCTAATTGACTCAAGATAGCAAAACCACAAGTTCTCTGAATCGCAAGCTATCATTTATAACATACTGCCTTAAGCAAGGGAAAAAAGTCTGGAATATAATTTCTAACATCAGAGAATCTTTCAGAAGAAAAAATAGATTTTTTCAGTAACATCCAAATTTATAAATATTTAGGCTGCCATAATTATTGCCATCTGACATCTGTCACTTTTCATTATACACTTTTCCCCAAGTGACAGCAGCTTTCTTCCTGAGAGCCACAGTTAAGAATTGTGAATGGTGATGTCATTTTACAGAGGAAAAGATACCACACACAAAAAAGCAGATTCCTATTACAATTTTTGTCTCTATTAATACTGCATGAAAATTCTACCAGCTTAGTCTATGTCAGGTCATCAACGGCCCAAGCTATTTCCACGCCTCTTTAATAGTTGTTAAAGTGAAAAGCACAAATAAAAGTAGTTCAGAACTGATTTTACATTTCATGTTAAGTATTACACCTCTAATACTGCTTGTGTAGTACCAATAATACATATTAAGCTTCAATTTCCAAAGCATTTTTGTATTAAATATGATAATCTAGGTAATAACTTGGCCTCCACTTTCAAACAAGCAATCTCATAAATTTGATATCAACTTCTCTAAATTTTTTCTCTCTCAGACCCGTGAGAGGTTGTGTTTTAGATGCACTTAGCTGTACTTCTGTTTTCTTGGCTCTCTGACTGAACTAAGGCATTATTTATTTTGTGTCTCAACTCCTTCACTAAAGTGAAAACAGGATATATTTGATATTGGGTATATATTCCAGTAATACCTAGAAAGGAAGACTACCCCATAATTAAGTATAATTCAGAATGGAGCTAATCCAGAAAGTTAAGTGGGTTTTTATATTCTCTCAATGTCCCCATTTCCTATACAAGTCAAAGCAAACAAAAAAATTTCAGCATTATTTAGGACTGAATTTCTAGTTTAATACCAAGACCCCTAACAGATCTTACTACCCAGGCTTAAATTAACACAATTGATAATAACCAGACTTTTTTCTTTACTGATATTGATGGAGAGTGGAATTAAGGGACCAAAAGTGCCTCAAAAATGCAAAAAGCTTTAAAAAGCATGTTAGACTAGTAATTAGGGCAAGACAAGAACTGTGAACTTGTGAATGCTGCTGTTCTAGGTATTAGTCCAGCAAAATTTCTAGCAGTACTTTTTTTCCTGGTGCAATTAATTGCCTAGAACACTGTCAACTATCCTTTGCATGCAAAGCAGAGGGATTTTTTCCAACTTTTGGGGACAGAAGGGTCTTTTTTTCCCTCCCTATTGTTCATACAATTAGACAAGATAAATAAAGAATGACAAAACACATATAACCAGTGCTGAAGAGTCAGGAAGGGAAGAGGAGATTGTGATTCATTTTGGTGAATTAGTTATTTAAAACACAGATGGTTCGTGACCTAAATACTAAAAACTGCCTCCAAGGCACCTTTCCCTCACTCTTACTACTCTCTCACAGGATCTGCATGTCCTGTTTTCACCTTAGCAAGAGGCTCTTGTGTCTCTTCTTTGTTTGAGATGCAGAAATCTTTATTAGCAAGAGACTCTTGAGTCTCCTCTTTGTTTGAGATGCAGAAATCTTTATGCCTGCATAGGAAAGATGGACCCTATGGCCTTTTACTCCCACCTCCAGTCCTTGTTTAGCACACAGACTTTGTTCCATATGCTCTCACTCAATAAGGCTTAGACCCAGCAATGTCTAAACCTATGTTTTTTGGGGAAAAAGAAGGAAAGGAAGAGGGTACTCTTGAGTCTCCTCTTTGTTTGAGATGCAGAAATCTTTATGCCTGCATAGGAAAGATGGACCCTATGGCCTTTTACTCCCACCTCCAGTCCTTGTTTAGCACACAGACTTTGTTCCATATGCTCTCACTCAATAAGGCTTAGACCCAGCAATGTCTAAACCTATGTTTTTTGGGGAAAAAGAAGGAAAGGAAGAGGGTAACCCATGCTGCATTCCCAAGCCTTGGGCATGCCTCCAGCAGCATAGCTGGCCTCCTGGTCCTTCTGAAGAAAACTGCTTCCAGGGCAGGAGAAGTTTCTGCTCAAGAGTTAAAGAAAGAAGACACTTCCCCTCACCATTTTTCAGTAGCTTAAAGTATTGCTAAGAGATTAACTAATGTTCATTTTGAATTTTATACTGTTAACTCAGGTTCTCAGAGAAAGGTAACAAGGAAAAAAACAGCCATCCTACAGGATAAGAAACTAATATGTGGTTATCTAAAAGATTAGTTTTTCTCCAGTTAGTAACCCAAAGAGCACATTTGACAACATGAAGTCCTCAAACCTTGCTTCTTTTACAGGTTTCTGTATACACCAGCAGCACACTTTAATAATTTGAGTAAGAAATACTGAGAAAGCAGCATGTGAACACGCAACTTTGATGTCTTGTCTTTCTCCACTCTTGAATGTTGTAGTCTGCTGAAGTAAAAATCATTTCTCTTCTGGCAGAGCAGCAGGTTTTTCTGCTAGAAAACATGCAGCTGAAGAGCTTTCTTGGGCTTTTCTCTTCTGGGTTTTCTTTATCCCTGGGCTTTAAATCTGATGAAGGAGGAAACTCTGCAGGCTTTCCCTTCGTGGAAGACAGAATCCTGCAGACATTTGATTAAGGTGACGCCTATTCTCCTGCAGATGAGTAAAACTGCTGAACAAACTAGGCAGCTATGTCACTAAACACAATCCAGTAGCCCCCATGAATATATTTTTCTGTTGACAACTTTATTTAATACCAAAAATAGATTCCTCTTTAGTTTCCTACACGCTGCCTGTCTAGTTCATACCCTATTGCAGAATTTAGGAAACAGTTCTGAGGTATTGACCACCAAAATTGACTATTTAAGAACAATAGTAAGAAAACATTCATTTAAGACTGAGAAGACACAGTCAATGTCTGTTTTTAAAAAAAAAGAGATTCCTCCTGATTTTGACAGAATTTTCCTCAACTCCAACTTTCAGAATTATAAATGTACAAAACTGGAGGGAGATAAAGAGTTTTTGGAGGGAAGAGGAAGAGTTCAAGGTAAAACCTTCCCACTTTATGGAAGCAGTTGGGGCTTTATGGAATAGCAGCATTCTTCAGACACACAAGACGATCCAGTTTAACTTCCAGTGTAAATCTGAGATGATTTGTAGTGAGGTTTCTTCCTTTAATACAGACTTAAAAAACTGAATGCCTGAATTCACTTTGGCTTTCAAGCTCAGTCACATTTTGGAAGCAAAGGGTTAAACTGACAGAACAACAGCTTCTGGGGTTACAAGGAGTAGAATAAACAGCAGGAGGCTGTGGATAGATATATGATGCCCACAGGTCAGAACCAATTAATTTAGGGCATGATAGATAATTTATATAGCCTTGGTGGGTCACTTCAGTTAACACCAAGCAGCACAGGACAAATTCTACAAAAATAGTGTGCTTACCAGAAGTAGAGCTTCTGGCTTACTTCTTTATATATCTGTAAATGTAGATTTTATTTTTTGGTAAAAAAAAACCCTGTATTTAATAACATATTTTATTCTTATTAATAACCATAACAAAAACAAGGCCAAACTAATGCTTTATGACTAAGAACTATTAGTATTGATGGAGCAGACTATTGAGAAATTTGCCCCACAAACAAGCTGATTGAACATAGAGAACACCTACACAGCCAACTCTGTCCTTTTGGTGTTGGGAGAAAGGCTCATTTTCAAAAGAAAAAGAGATCAGCTACTAACTGAGAAACAGAAACTACTTAGAATAGTACAATGGACAATACCTCAACTACAAAGAGAGAATTCAAATCTGAAAGACAAACATTACAGCTAGTAACTACCCACTACAGAGCCTCACCTTCATCAAGCACAATTGCTAAGAGTAGGGATATAGACTTTCCCAATTTATAGGAAGTTCAGTAATTGAAATTTTTTCCATAGTACTTAATTTTATTACCAGATAGTTTCTTTAACACCATCTACTTGGCATTATCCACAGTATTGCAACAAAATGTGACTGTCTTCTCTTTTCCAAACCAGAATTTCCATTGCTCAGTTAATTGAGAATTTTCAGTGGATTTTCTGACAGATTTTACTGAATATTGCAGCCACCTTATTAAGACAGAACTACTCATCTTTGTTTCAATATTGAGAGCATACAACTATCCAGGCAAATCTGGCACCAACACCTACTTGGCAGACAAACAACATGTCCAGTGATTCCAGTCGAGTGCACTGGACAGAATGTTTTTCTTACATCAAAGCACATGTTTTTTATGTACCTTGACTCATAGAGTCATCACACAGCACTTCAGCATGAAAGATGAGAAGAACAGCACAAAACCGGTGAGGCACAGAGAGGGGAAACAATAAAATGGAAAAGGCACCACTTAAAGCAGTAGTGACCCCACAGTAAGTGCTCATGAGAACTGGTGAGGTAACAGAACACAGCAGAAGAAAGAAAGATGATGAATTTTAATTAGAAAACTTTTATGGTAAGCTTTGACAGAGAGCAACTCTAAAGGTGTTCTGAAAGATGAGAGTGGACAGGTTTGCTGGTATTAAGTAGACACTAAAAGGGACAGAGCTTCACAACAAAACTGGAAAGTGTCTGTGACTGGGGAATTGCATATGAAGGGGAAGGAAATGCACATCATCTCTATATAAAAGATTTTTTTCCCCCTTGAAAATCTTGGAGGAAAAAAAGGACCTGATCTGGCAAGTGAAAAACTAAAATCAGAATGATGTATCAATGCATTGTCCACCACCACAGTGGAAAGTTGGAGTGTGCACCATTCAGAGGTCTGAGGCATCTGTGGATCCACAGTGATTTGCTTTGTTGTACCAATTCTATTTTATTTCCTTTGTTGCTGGGGAAGCACTAGCTGATTTGGAGTGCCTGTCTTGTCCCAGGTGAGGTGAAGGATGGTTGTGTATGCACAGTTTGGGCCTGGAAATACTTTGTGTCATGCCTAGAAAGACAGTGCTGTAAACACTTAAATATTTTAGGTTCAGAGACTCATTGATGGAATATCTCATGTCAGAGCAGCACATTGGGAATTCCTCCACTAGGCATAAGCAGAAGCAGCAAAAAATATTGGCCTGCTATGAAAAGGGAGTGTTTGGGCAGAGAGGGAGAGAAATAACAATAAAGAATGGGCAAAAGAAGTGGAAGAACAATCTGTGTATGGAAAGAAGACAGAAGAAAAAGACAGAATGCAACTGATGAAGAGAAAACAACAGACTTTGTAGATGGCAATTATTGTGTCCAGATGCTGCTAAAGTTATGGCAAAATACTTCCCCAAATGTCTGCTGCAGGTTTCTTTAGCAAATTCAAAAGTAAATCTTCCATGCAAACAGCTACTAGACTGGAATGATATTACCTCATCTGACACAAATATAACATGAATTCCGAGCTCAGTAATAATCATAGAATTAATTTAGGTCATAAAAGTCCTTTTATGAGCATCGAGTCTAACTGTAAACCTAACACTGCCAAGTTCATCACTAAACCTTGCCCTCAAGCACCATATCTACAGGGGTTTTTTAATACCTCCAGGGATGGTGAATCAATCACTTCCCTGGCCAGTTTGTTCCAGTGCTTGACAACCCTGCTAGTGAAGAAATTTTTCCTAATACCCAAGGTCATAAAAGTCCTTTTATGAGCATCGAGTCTAACTGTAAACCTAACACTGCCAAGTTCATCACTAAACCTTGCCCTCAAGCACCATATCTACAGGGGTTTTTTAATACCTCCAGGGATGGTGAATCAATCACTTCCCTGGCCAGTTTGTTCCAGTGCTTGACAACCCTGCTAGTGAAGAAATTTTTCCTAATACCCATGCTAAATCTCGTTAGTGAAGAAATTTTTCCTAATACCCATGCTAAATCTTACTGGTACAGCTTGAGGCTGTGATCTCCTCTTATCTTCATGTTTCATATTTGAGATAAGAAAACAACCCCCACCTGGCTACAATCTCCTTTCAAGTAGTTGTAGAGAGCAATAAGGTCACCCTTGAGCCTCCTTTTCTCCAGGGTAAACACCCCTAGTTCCCTCAGCTGCTCCTCATCTGACTTGTTGCTCTTCTCTGGACAGGCTCCAGCACCTCAATGTCTTTCTCAAAGTGAGGGACCACACAGTACTCACAGTGCATCCTCACCATGGGGTGGTTTCTGATCCAGGCCAGAATGCCATTGGCCTTCTTGGCCATCTGGGCTGGCTCACGTTCAGCCACTGTTGATCAGCACCCTCAGGTCCTTTTCCACAGATTTCCAGCCACTCTTCCCCCAGCCTGCAGCACTGCATGGGGTTGTTGTGACCCAAGCACTGGATCAATAATGCTGCCTTCAGGAAAAGCTGTTCTGTCTAAACCAACATGTTTTGTGTAGGTTTAGCTAAAGCCCAATCAGAGGTCTTTGGAATCCTGCTTTGATTCATCAAAGATAAATTCAGAGGCTACTGTGCACTCTGGACTTCCAAACCCTGTGACAAGGGGCTGCCCCAGCAGTAGGATACTGCTCTCAGAATTTAATGCAAGGCCTATACAGAGCAAAAGAGTCACAGAAAGGCCTTTTCTATTGACTACATTTCTCTCCTTCATGCTCAGTTCCTAATCATGGAGCAGATCTAAGAAAAGGATTTTGACTGACAGCTGTACCCTTTCCAAACCATTGCCTTTTCCTGTGATTTTCTAGATAACGATTTGAGAGACTAAGAGGATGCAACATGCTGTGCAATGGAAGTTAGATATAGTTGCACTCCATAGCAAAGTAGTACCACCAGGAACAAGGACAAAATGTCAGAGGCTTCTGCTTTAAGTCAGTTCAGTTTCTTGGAGATGGTGCTCTTGATGTACTCGGGTTCACCTCCTCAACCTTCCTTCCTTCCACAGCTGAGTGGCTGAGGCTGCTGCTGCAGCTCCTGCTTTTTGCAGTTTAAACCCCTAACAAAGGTAATTGTTCAGGGTGCAGCTGCAAGCAATATTGAAACAAAAGAATACAAATGGCAATTGTCATTCTCTGCAGGCATGTTAAGGAAATCTGAAACTGTTAGCAATGCTTCAAAAGTCTTTCTAAAAATCTGAGCAGGTAGCAGACTCTTGCTTCAGGAAAATGCTTTTATCCAGGTTTACTCAGGTTCTATCCCATGTGACAAGCAATTCTCAAAGTCCCTTGGACACCTTTCACTTGGCTGCTGTTGTTACTTCAAGTTAAAAGAACAATGACCATTTTGTCAATTAACTCTATTATCGAAGAGACACTCATAGTTACTTACCCAAGCATATCAATTACACATCTGTGGCTTTTAAAAGATGATTCTAGTCTACCAGAGAGAAACCTTAAAAGTATCACAGCTTTTTTCACACAAGAGAACAGGAAGCAGCAGGACTGCTTTGGAACAAACATTTCCTTCACAGCTTACATAAACAAATATTCTTAAATGTTTTCACTTGTTGGGGAGTAAATATTTTCAAAATGTACTTTTCAAAAACCTTGACAGAATAAAATGCTGCTGGAGTTGTATACATATCAAAAAAACCAACAATAATATTATCGTTGCCTGGCACAGGAGACACCTTAATCATTCTTCTATTCACATTTCCATGTTGTTTCATACTCTAGTAATCCCAAATGATAGTTTTTGATCTAGCCAAGTTTATGACAAAAAGTTACAAGACAATGTTCTTGAAGTACTGTCAATTACATTTTAAGACATCTGATAATATTTAATTTATTATCCAAGAAAAACAAGTCAAGAATAGCAAAACAACTGGATGTCATTCAAACAATACCTTGGCTGGATGGCACCAAATTTAAGAAAAAAATTCTCCTACATTCTTCTCCGAGAAAAGACACTAATTTTATCTCTAACACATCAGGACTCAAAACACACTGAACGCTGAGCAAGCAGTGATAGCAATTCTCAAAAATCCAACTTATTCCTGTGGTGGGAAGGTAAAGATTTCTTTATCCTTTTCCATTTTAAAATGCATTCCTGGAAAAATTCATCTCACTTTCTGGTAAGCTGTAGATCCAGCTTAGAAAAAGAACATATTTGTCATTAAAATACGTTCACTACAGTTTGCCATTTTCTGAAAAATTGGCTGCTTACACCTCCGAGAGATGTTAATAGCTTTAATTATGCTATTTGCACAAGAGCCCTGTAAAAGTACCAGGTCTGCACAACACCAGGAATCCATTTAAATAACAGTAAACAACGATGTCTTGTACTCAGCAGCTTTTATCTTGTAGACTATTACTGACCAAATACTATTAGTGTCAGTGGAAGTTTGCTTTAGCTTCAGGGCAAGCAGATCAGGAGTGCTTAACAAGCAGTGCAAATCAACATTCAGCTATTCCTGTAAAAAAATCCCTACACTTGCTGAGTTTTTCCTGCTTGTTCCTAGAGTCAAGATTTTTCTGTAGAACTGGAGATGAGCATATATCAGGAGACAGACCAAAATCATTTATCATTCTACACCCACCAGAATTTTCTATCAAAAGACCTTTGTCTTCAAAACCAGCTCACATTTGCTGGGGCATTTTTTTTTCTTCTCTCTCCAGCAACCGAGCTCAGACTATTTCCAGAGGCCCTGCTTGTTCCTAGAGTCAAGATTTTTCTGTAGAACTGGAGATGAGCATATATCAGGAGACAGACCAAAATCATTTATCATTCTACACCCACCAGAATTTTCTATCAAAAGACCTTTGTCTTCAAAACCAGCTCACATTTGCTGGGGCATTTTTTTTTCTTCTCTCTCCAGCAACCGAGCTCAGACTATTTCCAGAGGCTTATTATATTATGTTATTACAACCACAGGACTGTCATTTTCTAGATATTTCATACATTTTCTGTTGTTAAGGTGCTTATTTTTAATACATTTAAAATTCATCTTGGACATTTGAATTTTCATATCTAAGTATTAGAAAATTAGAGAATATTAAGAGTGAAATGTTAGAATGAAACAGTTTGAACAACACTACAATGAAAGTTTAAAAGGTCAAGTGTCTCATAAGTGGCTGCAGATGGGTATATAAAACTTCATAATCTCTATTTGAATCAGAGATGTAGAAACACACACAATGGTGAAAATGTTCATGGTTATACCTTACTTTTAGAATGGTACTTCTCAGAAATCACCATTTCCCACAAATGTTTATCATTTTACTTCATCCCATAATACCCTGTACATGAAAAATGCACATAAGGACATGAAAACCTTGTTTGAACCCCAATATTTCTGCCTATAGGAAGTTGACATCCTCAGCTTTATTGGGACAGAAAAATTTCTAGAAGTGTTATAGACAAAGTAAAAGTTTCATTTAACACAAGACCTAATTTTAAAGATGGATTTAAATAGTAGAATTTGTATGTGAATAGTTTTTAAATAACCAAACAGGATAAATTTTTCAAAGGTAATTTGACAAAACTATTCCTAAAGGAAGACAATTCCTGAATTTTTTACCTGACCAAGTTGTATAAATTATGGGTTTTCCAAAAGTCTACAGATTTTTTTTTGTTGACTAGACAATTTTTAATCTTTGCTTAATCATCCTGACCAGAAACTGCTATTAGACAGCTCATACAATCTAATTTGTAATTTACAAAAAAATGTTAAATATTTCTTACATGATATCTTTTGTACAAGGTTCCCTTCCTCTAATAAACTCTGGTAAATTCTACTACTTCATCTGTTTATACTTAGTATGATTAGTTCTAAAACAATTAAATACCCCAACTGAAGAATTTGGCTCCTGCTCATCAGAGCTGTAGCCAGGAAACAATGCTATTATTTGCCCTAACAGCAGCAGAGAGACAGAATCAGCCAAGGAAAGAACTAGTTAGTACAAGACATAAAAATACATTCAAAGTATAGCATAGCAATGTAAAATTGCTTGTAAGAGTGGGTTTTTCTCCTTCCCTTCCATTCTGGGATTTAGATTCTATTCCAGAGGGATGCAAATTTTTCAGGTTCAGCATTGTGGGCAGCATAAGGGGCTGCAATCTTAGTTCCCATTCTATTTCTTATTTCATGGACAATAATTGCTCAGTCACAGTAACACAGAAATGAAGACTGAGGCCTGGGAGAAGTCAGAAAAGCTGGACTGGACACTTGTTTGTCAGAGCAGGAGACTGACATAACACACAGATTAAGGACAAGAAGAACTATTTTTTCCCATAAATCAGAAATCAGTAGCAACAGTTATGAAATATGAACAAACCTCTCTGTAGAGAGTGACTTCTACAGTATCACTTTAGGTCAGTAGGAGATTTAAAAACTCACAGGTGTTGGACATAAATGTTCTAACCGAAAACCAGTCAAAATTTTATCTGCTAATTATTTTTAAAGGTATAATCAGTTGCAATAGATAAGTTACATCACTTGCTGAAAGCCTTTCACTGAAAAATGTGTGAAGAGTTGACAGCAAGTATATCATTGTCACAAAAATAGCTCCTGTTAGTCTCGCTATCTTATGAAGTCACATATCAGGGGACACTCTAGTGCCCTGATTTCAACTATTTTAACAGACATTGCCACCAATTAAAACTTTTTAGAGGGTATCTGTGAAATTATTCAGTCTCTGTTTGACAAAGTAATGGAAATGAAATCTATAGTGACTGTCAAAAGATATAACTGTAACCCACTGCAGTTCTCAATCTCATGTAAAAATAGCACCTGAGATTTGAAGTGGGACAGATACACAGATTACAGTAAGCAGGCACCTAAATTAATGAAACAATGCAAAGAGAATAACTGAGAGAATCATATTTACCATTCAATAAAAAGCAAGACCTGCTTCTTATTTCAGTGTTAGAAATCCTGACATCCCTAACAAGCAAAGACACAGATGAGAGATTGTAAACCCGCTTTGTATCAATACAGGAGTGAGTACCTAAGCTGAAAAATATGCAACTACTAACTGCATGACATTTTAAGGAACAGCCCAAGCAGATACTATGAAATTTAAGAAAAAGGGACTCACTGTTGTGCTTCTATATAGTTATTGCAAAGCAAAACTCAATTCTTTTATTTATATTCTTCGTTAAGTATGCAAACCCTTTGTCTAACTAGAAAACACTTGCAAAAAAAATCTGACTAATGTTATGAATCCTTTATGCAACCAGATTTTATCTTTACTTTCTTGCCTAGAACCTGAGTTATAAGGGAAAAAAAGCATCCAACAATTGCTCCACAAACACAAGGAGGGGGTTGTTGTATTAGCTTAAACAGTACTAGTGAAAATATTTCTGGCTAAAATTTGTGATGACTGACTCACACAGGTGTGAGAGAGAAAGACATCTACAGAAGAACACACTTTTTCTACTAGAAGAAACTTTTAATGACCCACAGAAAAGTCATGAGGAATTTCACCTTCTGACTTTTGGCTGTGAGAGGTTTCTGATGATTGCTGAAATGAGATAAACATTGCAAGGTGCAACAGTATACTACAGGAAAAATTAAGAGGCTCTACCATGGGCTACATTCAAATTCTTCTTCTCTTGCATATTTATCTGCTAAATGAAAGGTAGTTTACAGATTGACACATAAGAGAAAAAAACAACACAGCTGAACTTCAGGCCCTATGCTTGAAAGAAATTTATTGGCTGGTTCCTTGTAGTTTTAGCTTCCTTTTGTGGTATTATTTATTTCAGAATCAAAACCATTTCATGTCCTCAGCCTGTGCTGCAATGGGTTCAGCATGCAATTTTTTGCATGCAATCATCTCTCAGGACTCAGTTTCTTCAAGAATTTTTACTGTAAAAATCCCATAATCTTCAACAGATTATTCTTAATTCACAGAATGACAAATTATTTATTACACCATCTTTAAAAATGAAACAAAACCCACCTCCAAGTGAGGATGTCTCATGGAAGCAAGACCTAATAATAATTTGGCACATCTGTACAGTCACACAGGGCCCAGTTAAAGTCTTTGAGGATTTGGCACATCTGTATAGCCACACAGGGCCCAGTTAAAGTCTTTGAGTTTCTGTAGTTGCAGAAGTATTTTGGTGCACAGAAAATTACATTACCAGGACCTGAATATGTAATTCTTTTCACTGTAAAAAACTTTTTAAATGAGTGCAGAAAATTAAACTAGGAAAAATATCATAAAAACAACTCATACTTTTTCCAGAAGGTATATAAAACATAGGTAAATCATCCATGCTAACAGTCATACTTCTGGCTTTTCTTTCAGCTTGAGGTCTTCATTAGTTAGTTTTGTCAAATTTAGCCTAGGGAATCAGGTTGCTCACTATGCACTATAAAGTCCTGTTCATTGAATAGTACTGAAATCACATGGAAATAAGTCCCCTCACCTCTTCCACTTCCAAATTCACCAGGTACTGAGAAGGCACTATTCCCATGCATTGGACCACTATATTTTAGATTATTTCTTTGTCTAACTTTGTGAACAAGCTAGAAAAGCTCAAGTGTGTAAGCACTTTCATAATTCCACATCAGGGTTTCCTTTATAAGTTGACTTTATGTGATGGTCATGAATTTCAGCATAACATTTTAGGGGGAGATCTACCTTCCATTGTAGATCATTTTCCCCTCCTTCCTGGGAGCAGTGAGGCTGCAGGGAAGCAAAGAAGAAAGTATGGAAGAACATAAAGCTCTTCTTTATGCCTCTATACTCCTCTGAGAAAAAGGCCAAGTGGCAAAGCAGTTTGGATACTTGGAACTAAGATGAAAACTGAACAGAGAGCACCAATATATATGCAGTTTAATGCTAAAAAGCCTATAGTTTTCTACAGAATGGCAACCTTGACAGCAATAATGCATGGAGTAGCTATTTGCTCTTTATTGTAGAACCAATGTTATTGACTCTGACATTAACTGTGTGGCATAATGGGAATTCTATCTCTTGCACAGACTGGTTCACTTTTGGCTTCTTCAGTAAATGATCCTCATATTGAAATATCTGCAACTCCAGTAGCCACTTAGAGTCTGTAAGAAAAGCCTTTTAGCCTGTGAAGAATGGCCTTTGTCAGCTGTTTGAGAACAGCAGACTATAGATTAAAACATTTTCAACAAAATAAGCAGTAGTCTTTTCATTTGAATGCAAGGATATTTTTTATTCCTATCACCCAGGAAAGCACTGGTACTGGGGAATTCATTTGAAGGTATCTGAGGGAAGATGAAGTAAATCAATAGAACTTTATAGAAATTATTGTAGAAAACTCTAATTCATATAGAAAATATGGTTCAAATTCTATTTTAAAAAAACTATAACGTTTTTCCCAAGTAACAGTGTTTGCACATGACACAGAAAGAATCTAATAGACCTTCTATAGTGGAGATAGAATTTTTGTTAATTTTTATGGCACCAGATGATGCACAAGTTATTTGCAGGAACCAAACACCTGAGAAAGCCTAGACTTTTACCACCAGTAATTAAATGAGAAAAGGATATCTCCTTTCAAACCTTCTTAGTAAAGGTTGGATTCTGACCTCTTTAGAGACTTCTACCTTATTCCATGACTGATTAATACTTGTCTCAGTAGAACCATCACTTTAACAATTTCACTAGCTAAAGAAGATTGAGACAAATCATGAAGAAAACTGTCCTGATGTAGAGGTCTTCCCAGGAATCAGATCTCAGCCAAACACACTGTACTAAACCTGTACCACAGAATAAAACACCCAAAATTATACTGGGAAGTATGTCTTAGGCTCTTTATTATTTAGTGAGCTAAGGTAAACCTTAATTCAAGAGTATAAGAATATGGAAGGGAACATTTAAACTAATTTTTCTGATATTTATATAAGAGCTAAACAAAGAAGAAACATATGGCTTTCTGCTAAGGGAGAAAAATGCCTGGTATGGCAGTAAACAGAAATATGCAAGGCAGGATGAATATTCCTTAAGAAACAAGGAAAGAAAAGAGTTGTTTATAGCCATCGGGTGAGCTTCTAAAAGTGAAAGAGTTGAAGAAAATTATTGAGAAGGTTTAGACCCGAGGGCAACACAGATCTTAAGATTCTTACTTTTCATAAATGCCTGTGCTTTTGATAAGCAAGTCATATTGTGTAAACATTTTATCTGTATTATAGAATCTGTCACTGTTTTTCAAGAAGAAAAGCTCTACAGTGTCTTGCTTTTTCATTTGGGAAAAAAGAAAAGCAGGCATGGATGAAAAATTTAGGCTGTTTTGCCTTCTACTATTACAACTTCTAATAAAAATATGCTATGCAATATATATTTAAATACTTTTAATCATAGAATCATAGAAACATTTAGGTTGGAAAAGGCCTCTAAGATCATTGAGCCCAAACATTAACCCAGCACTGCCAGACCAATACATTAGCATAAAGGCTGCTATGTCCAGAGGACACTCTAGACCAAGGGAAAATCTTGTAACATCACTGTGTACCTACATGGTACAGGCTAAGGAGAAATTTAATACCAAACCTAGTCAAATTGTACTGGTGACTGTTAGCCACACTGGTACTAAAAACTCCAAAATGAATGTAATGGAATTTTATCTAAAGTAGTGAAAAACTACTTACCTTAATAGAAAACTGATTTGTATGGCTTTGCTGGGTTTCTTTCTAGTCTTGTACTAGGGAAATTAACTGCCAAATCTGATCTGTATGGGATTAGGCTAATGTTTTATAATTAGAACTGAATATCTATCTGCACAGCAAATGGTTATATACAGTTGGACTCTTTCCTAATTCATTTGAGGTTTCTGAGGGACACAGATTTTTTAGATTTATATGCAATTTCTTCCTCAAACACAACTCTTTAAAGTGGTACCATTAGTCCTTGAAATGCAAGTACAGTTTCCCAACTCCTACAGAGATGATCTGTGCTCTTTATACAGAAATCACTTCTCTATTGTTTTGTAGACAAATGGTTCTACCTGGACAAACAGTAGAAAGATGTCAGGACTGACTGAATATCAATGTCATTCCTCCTCTAAAGAGGCAAATCAGTTAGACTGGACAATCAACAGGAGCTTAAAGCTCACTGCAAACCAGAAAATAGGTGGTAAATGTCAAAGTACTTTTGAAGATAAAGCCTCAGTTCTCCTTCAAAACACATCACTTGGAAAGGCTAATTACATAGACAAAATTATGCAGATTAGATAACTAAAAAGAGTCTTTAAAAATACAAAAATTAAGCATGATGTTCATCTCTGTTCAGGGTCCATATCACAGTTTCAATCATGATAAAAAGTAACCAACCAAATTCATATAAAGGGACCTCATATGTGAGAGACTGGCACTTTGATGTCTTAAGAGATAGAAAAACCCACACCCCATGAACCATATGTATCTGCCTCTCAGTGATTGCTTCAGCTTTTGATATTACACTGAGCTGAACAAATTGTGATTTCCAGTGCACCAGAAGTGCCCCAGTCATTTCAACACACAGCAAAAAAAATTTTTTCTATGTCTCACAGTCATATAAAAACTGACAGGAAAACTGTCCTGTATCCTACCATTTACTTGTGGAAGATTGCCACAATATTCTACAACTTAGTCCTTAATTTTTAAACCTCCTTAATATTCAAAGGATTCATTGTGAAGTCTTTTGTCACAAGTCAATTATTCACCACTGGCTAAGCGTGGAAGTTATCAGAAGCAAATTCAATGCAAGTGTTACACACTTTAATTAAAGATAACACCAGTATCTGCAGCCAAATTTTCAAAAGAATTCACAGCTCATTTAGACACCCAAGTGAAGGTTTATTATCAAAAGAATTCAATGTGCAGTATCATCACAGACATGGACAGACACTTAAGTTTAGACCAACTATTTCCTTTTTATCTGTCACATCAGGAAAAGAACTAGGATTACTAAAACTTACACTGTGTGCCAGCGCATGAGAGTTGTCACACACTTGGCTCCAGGTTACAAACCCAAGACCAAACAGACTATTTTGAAAACTAGGCCATGTATTTTGGTGACTGAATCTGAGCTGAGCTTTAAATAAATAACACAGCTCAAGAGACAAGGGTGAGGTGGTCTGTAAAGGATCAATAGATTCTCAATGATGGGTGGCATTGCCTGTACAATGCACTTTAAAGAGCCAAAGGACCAGCCAGGTAATCACTTGAACACGGATGAGTAACTAGTGCTTTAGGAGAGGAAAAACTACTCCAGACAAATGTAGGAGTTGAGAGATGACATAAAGGTTACAGTCTGAGATCTCATTTGCTTTACCAAACAAAGCATCCATGCATTAAAGAGCAGTGATTTAGCAACTAAATCTATGTGATAGCAGCAACTGAGCAGTCTAGGAAGATAACATGCCCAAAACAGTGTAGCTGACTAGTTTCAGGCCATTTTCATAGCTGACCTGATCAGTTTCAGCAGATAGAGAACCACTTTTTATGAGCTTTTGTTACACACATGCATTACATGCAGCTTTTGCTTGAGAGATTAATTGTTCCATTGAACAGATGCCAGAAAACTACATGTTTACAAATACATTCCAATTATAACTTACAAATCTGCTAAACAATACCTACCCCTCTTCTCTGAGTCAGAACAAAATAGGACTAACTGAATATTCATGAACTACTATCCTTTTACTGTGTTGACTCAGAAATCTTTCAAGTAATATTTTTGACCCACCATATCTCAATTAATCAGAAACTTTGAAAAGTCAAAGTTTTCAAAGCACCTATAATAAACAAGATGCTTTTAAAGGCTTTGATACACTGCAGAAAGTACAAGATTTCTAGGCACACAGCTCAGCAGCACAGTGGAAAGTATCTAAAACATAGCAATGAACATCTAAAGAGTGAGATTCTATACAGCTATGGTATCTGGCAATGAATCTCTAAACAGTGAGATTCTATACAGCTATGGTATCTTTAGTGCAACTAAATAATATACATTGGTTTGGTTAAGAAAATGAAAAAAGATTTTAAAATGTACATATGGCAGAGCATTCAAACCTGATCCAGGCAGAACTCCCTGAAGTTTCTAATCACCTATTTTGCTGCTACACTGCTGTTTGCATCCTCCAACCCATCTCCTGCCAGACCTTGGTCAGGGGCTCTCACTGGAGACAAACACTGTTGGTCTTCCCAGGGAAACACTGACACATGGAAAATGCTAGGACAAGGAGTGGAGGTCATTTCCCCCATTTGCCAGATCTCTGTTACCTGTGGGCAAACACACACTCTCACCAACTTTCTCTAAGGATGGTTGCTGGAGAGAGAGAAAGCACTGGGTAACACAAGGAGAGCACCATCTCCCATGCCAGTGCTGTCTGGGTGTCTTGTTCAGAGAATTAATCCTGCAGATCAAATTAAAATAGCTTTTGACTCTATTGTGCACATCTCTAGCCAAGCTGCCTCAGGATTACTGAGCAAGCTGCAGAAACCTGCCCTGAGGTTTTCCTGAACACTCATTTTATTTAAACCATCATAATGAATATCACAAGGATTCAGAATTAGTGACTTAAAATATAAATTGGGCTGTTAAATACAACAAAGTAAAGTATTTTAACACTCCTTAACTAGGCTTTTAAATACAAGGAAGTAAAGTATTTTAACACTCCTTAACTTTTGTTAAAGTCCAAATATTTACTACAAATTAAAGCTACTTTAAACACAACTTACTTCTTAACAGGCTACAAAGATGGTTTTAATGATCACAAATTTCAGCATTTTGTGAGGAATGAGAGCATCCAGCTTCCATCTGAAGATGAAAGGATGGGAAGGAACAGCAGTAACAGAAAAGGCTGAATTATCCCCACAATGTCTCCCACGCAAATGTTTAGCCTGCTGTGGGAAGGGGAATTATCTCACACTTTAGTGTTGTTTTTCATGGAAAGTTAAAGAGAGAAAAAGAGAGAACATTTGGGGCTGTGGTTTATGAAGGAGAAGGCATGCAGGAGGCACAGCCCCTGTCCCACCCTTCCAGGCCATCCCCCCTGTGGCCTCATCATCCATCATACCCTGAGCCACACAGTCCCCATGCCCAGAGTGTTCTGGCTGCACCTGCTGCCAGCTGAGCAGTTGTAGGACATCTCATTTCCCCCAGTCCATCCCTGCACCTGTGTACTGCTCAGAAATAATACTGCTCTAAACCTTCTAGCTTCTTGTGCTGAGCTGCCTCCTGGTCGATCCTAAG
>NW_008691952.1:21772-54826 GCF_000695815.1 Acanthisitta chloris
TAATTTCCTGAGGTTCGGTACACTCTTTTGTCCCTCCCTCCCCCACCTGCCTCAGGTATTTCATGCCAATCTCCAAGGGAGTTTTCAAGCAGGACAGGCAGCTGCAGCCACTTTACCATTTGGTAAATGGTGCAATAAAGCTGCACATCTGAGTCCATAAAAGGTTATTTAAAAATTCAAAGGAGTTGTTTCGCGCCCTCCCAGTGAAGAGGAGAGCCAAAGAGCACACCACAAACACTATCTCATCTACAGGATCTACATTTTTTGAAAGGAACAAATCTGAAGGGCTTCTCTTCTGTGGGCATCCTGAAACACCTGCTCTCCATTTTGTGGTGTCTCAGCTTCAAATACACAAGACCTAGGATATGGGCCCTGTTGTCAGTACCTAAGAAAAATGTTTTCAGGCTGATAACAATTTCAGAACACTATTTATAATCAGAAAGAATGCTCTTTTACATGGCAAAACATGGAAGCATGATCAGTAGCTAAGCAGCAGAGCAATGTTCGAAATGGATGTCAGAAACAAGAGCTCCAAGAAAAACAAAACTGGTCCCAGAGGGTCCCTCATAATCATAAAAGATTTGCAAATAAGATATTAAGCATATTGCAAATGGGGCTGGTTTTGAAAGAGGCATATGCTTTGGCAAAGTGGAGAGCTGGACATGAAGCCAGGCAGACTGCACTGCTTATTTAAGACTGCAGAGTTCTATTAATGACTAAACCATCTTGCCCATTCTAAGATCTGCCAGGTGAGCTGTGCTGTTGTACCTCAACTGCTCCATTTCCACAGACCAGGAACGTAAATGAAAACAATGGGAAGCTAACATAGAAAATAATGTCACAATTGTATTAAGGGATCTTTTTTCTTAACATTACTACTCATGAGTTGTTTACGTATCTAGAATTTGGATCATTTATTTATGATACAACAAAAAAAATAATTGGAAGGTGACCACAATTTGATTTTTAAATTGAATTGCAGGGTTCAGAAACTCCAGCTGTTGCATAAAGTCTTTAAAGCTTTATCTTGATTGTTTAAGTCACTATTGTTAAACTAAAGAGGTAATTTCAGAATAAAAGCAGCTACGAGTCTAAGGAGCTGCAAGGAATTATAATTGAAGAACAGGTATAATGGCAAAGCAATAAAACTATAATGAAAATTTATCATACCACACTACCATAACTCTGAATATGAAAACAGATTAAAGTAATGTTGTTTTCATGGAGTTCTCTTCTTCCTAATTAACAGTAATTTTTGTTGGTCTACCATAAAAGTCAACCTTGTTCAGCGCTGGAATTTCTTTCTACTACTACTTCATCTCTAACCTTTTCTTAAGTATGCTGCTAGGAAAATCCCTTTCCTCATTTCTCCAGTCCCAGATCACACGGTCTTGATGAGTTTGAAAATTTACTTGTCAAAGCCAAGAAATAATTGTTCTCTGTATAGGTTTAATTTAGTGTGTTCTTTAATTTCTTCCCTGTGCTCATTGGAACACCCTAACAGCTTATAAGAAATGAATCAATATAAAAATCCACTCAAATCACTTAGAAATAGGCAATTTTTAACTATTGGCAATTACAAGATTTGAAATTAAGGGTTGCAAGCCTGACTTTTACTGAGAAAACAGTGACAACATCAGCATTTGAGCTGTAGCAGTATACCAGTCTTCACAAAGAATAAATCATCTTGTTTGGTTTTTTCCCCCTTAAGCCAAAAGCAAGTCATTAGGACATTTAAGTGAAGCAAGACCATTTAATTCAGGGTTTGGTTAACCAAAAATAACATCTTTAATTCAGCCTCTTGCATGTGTGTGTACATGTCATATGTGTGAAATAAATACCTTATAAATTGATAGGGAAGGGTGAAAGAAGTTGTCCTTGCCCAGCCTCCTCCTTTGAGCATGATTCTTTAATAAGTAGATCATAAAAAACATTGGTCTGTAATCTCAAAGGGGAGAATACTAGCCAAGAAGGATTGAAATAGGGTAAAAATTATTAAACTTTATGCTACCAAACTGGGCCAATAGGTTTATCAAAGTAATATCTGTATTCATCTAGAGCAATTACTCTACCCATCTCAAGAAGGATAGACAACTGGTGAAGAACCAGAGAAGGGTGAGATGAAATATGGCTCGAGTGAATATGACTCTTTGTCCTGGAAAATCATTGAGACAAAATATCTATAGCAGTCTGCAGACCCAGACAGAACAGCTGTTCACTGTCTCTTCCAATAAAAGAGAATAGAGGTCATCAGAAGAAACCAGCAGAAGGCAAGTTCAAAATACTTAAATGGAAGTAGGTTCTAGAACAGCAGGGCAGCTATTAAAGAACTAAGCTGTAGTCACTGTGCACCAGTTTACTAACAGAAGTCAAAGTACAGACATCTTGACACGAAACTATTAAATGGTAAATATGATGATTTTGCAGACACTGTGGAAGTTTTTCCCATGGCAAAGGTCCAGCAGGAGAGAAAGGATCAGAAGAACTGATTATTCTAAACAAAAACACAACAGAAAGATGGTTTCATTAGGCTGTGAAATTGAAAAGTGAAATCATAGGAATCTCAAACAGCAGCGGTCATGATTCCTGTCCCAAATTACCACATGGCAAGATGTAATACTATTCCTGTACTGCTGCAGGTTTTCTATAATTCATTCACAGTCTGACCTCCAACAGAGAGAAATCTCTGAAAGAAATATGTAACTTAACAATCAGAAAATGAGAAAAACTCAGTACTTCCTTTAGAAATTACCTAGCAAAGTCAGGGATGGCTTAACCAAGGGCTGAGGTCAGTAGAAGAGTGAGTTTTCTTTGCTTTGGATGGCAAAGAACTCTAAGAACAAAGTTAGAGTACAAGCAGAGTAAAGATATAATGGGAAATTTCTCAGTGGGCTATGCAGCATTATATAAATTCAGAAATAAATAGAACATTAGAGCCATGAGGAGGTCTTCAGGTATCTTTATTTGCATGCATCAGGTTAAACCCATAAAACGGATGTAATGCTGCCTGCAAACCTGACCCTCCATGCAGTTTAATGTGCTAGGAGAAAGTTGAAAAAGATCAGGTGCTGCTCTGTTGGCTTCACCAAATCTGAAGCTGGATTAAACCCAGACTAACATGGAGATAGAAAGCATTTAGTTTCTTTTCTTACTGCTTCTGTCTCCTTTATTTTAAAACTATTTCATATTACACCTATATCAGGTTTTACCGAAGTTGGATTCTAAACCATGTGGAAAGGCCATTCCCTCTTCTCAGCACACCTAGTATTGTGGTAAACTGTTCTGGAATGGACTCTACATCAACTTCTGTATAATTGCTAACAACTATTCCACAAGCAGGCTGGGGAAAAAGGAGGACCTACTTCAATTCTGGGCCACAACCTGCAGATTTTCTTCTCAGAGGGTTATTTACCAATGTCACATATTAAATGTGGGCTGCAAATCCCAGATTTATTTGGGGATTTTAAACTAAGTTAGCAACATTGTTTCTGACTGTAATTAACAAATTAGTTACAAGCAATTTAAAAAATAGTGTGCTTCCCTGTCACACTTCATTTGTTATTCATGAAACAGCATAATCTTCCCTACTTAGCTTTTTAAGTTTCTTAACTTAGAGACTCTGTGCCAATCGAAGTGTTACAACTTGCATATGAGAAAATGGAAGAAAGACACAGTAACAACTCAGCCTTCAAATCATTCATAATAGACAAAAGCATGGAAATTGCACACTGTTGTCTCTAATCCTACAGTAGAAGACTGGAAATCAGCACATTTGAATCCTGTACTTGGTCCTGCCTGAGCCTCTACCACTTTATGATAGCTTCTCACTGCTAGGAACGGCAGTGATAGGACAAGGGGCAAAAAATTCAAATTGAAAGAGGGGAAATTTAGGGTAGATATTAGGACAGAGTTTTTTCCTGTTAGGGTGGTGAAACACTGGCACAGGTTGCCCAGGGACGTGGTGGCTGCCCTGACCCCGGTAGGGGCCAAGGCCAGGCTGGATGAGCCTTGAGCAATCTGGTCTAGTGGGGAGGTGTCCCTGCCCAGGGTAGGGGTTGGGACTAGATGATCTCTAAGGTCCATTCCAACCTCTAAAATAAGCAGCACAGATGCATCAACATCTGAATACATACAGTCTTGAAACAGGAGTAGCTTTGATTTTGGCTACTGGTATTTAACCAACAGCTCTTTCATACCAACAACAGAGAAAACATCCCAAAATCTCAGAGTGCTTAAAAAAAAATGCTTTATCTTCAGTTGCCCAAACCCTGGAAACTGCTACCAGACCCATCCTGAGAACAGTGAAGCATACTTTGAGATAGATTAAGAATGGATTCCAATTTTTTTTTTAAATGCCTAATTTAGAAAGTGTAAATGCTCTTTATTTGGAGCAGAATCAAGGTGGCCTCAAGAAAGGTTGTGTGAGAACGGGGAGTTACTGCAAGTAACCACAAAATTAAGAGACTGCCTAAAGTTCATTTCTGGTGCCACTGTTGCTTTTCCTTCCTCATGTCAGAAAAATTGTAAATAATTCTAGAAAAGTTGAAAAAATAGGACCAAGAATTCCTTTTTTACCTTTCTGGCTTTAAAAAAAAATCAAAAAAACCCTAAACAAATATGCGAAATAAATTATTCTAATAATTATTATCATTATTATTATTAAAATATATGGATACAGATGGCCTTAGAGAAATAATATCAGACTTGGGGAACTGCGTGTAAGTAGCCAACTCTTTCTTTCAAAAGTCAAAACACTATTTGCATCACTAGGAATTTAGCTTCCTAATTTAAAACTTTTAGAATTTCAGCCTTAACCTTGTAGACCCTCTTTACTAATAAGGAAACCATTAATTTGCATTAAAAGAAAATAAGCAGGTTCAGATTCTTGCCAGGAACAGTGTGAAGGAATAGATGTTATATCTTCTAATCTGAAGATCTGAGAGCTTGAATCAAGAGTATCCAGAAAACCTCAGCTCCCACCTTCGCTGAGTTTCCATTTCGCAACATGAAGCTACTGGAATTTATGAATAGCATTGTAAAGCTATTTTCCTGCACTGCATGAGATTTTCATCATGCCTTCCCTTGATTTTTTATCCCCTGTGGATCTTCCTCAACAAAACACTCAGTGGTGATCAACATGAAACTTGGAAGAAACTCCACACAAACAGGATTGAGAGCCAATGCAGAATTTCTCCTGCAGTTATTTTTAGTCCTGCCATACCTTGCAGATGAGCTTGTTTAGGAATGTCGATTCCTGAATTGCAGAAGTTATCACAGGAAAGTGTGTAGAGAACTTGAGAGTATCACATGCTGCCAGGATGTTTCAATTGAGGCTACAGCCTCCATTTGGCAAACAAACAAAAGGCTATAAATTGATTTCTGCTGGATTAGGAAAAATGGTCCACAAAATTATAGAGTCTGATGACAGAATATTTAGGGAAAACATCATCGTACTTCCTCACTTTTTGTACTTTTGCCTTCACATCTGCCTTTTGGCTAGGGCCAGATGTGGGATATTTGGCTAGAGGAAGCTGGCTTAATATGGATGCTCTTTTGATTTTACATTCTCAAGAGCATCTCCTTTTGCCATGAATGCACATCTATTTTTGGTATTTCCCAATGTTTGGCAGCCTGCAGTGAGCACAAAGTTCATGTAAACTTTATACAAGCAAATCAAACAGAGGTTCAGTGTGACTCCACATATACATCTTGCCTGGTGCACATACACATTTCTGGCTAGAATTAGAAAACCTTAGGTTACCACATCTTCTGAAAGGCTTATTACCTGTCAGTTATCATCATCTTCCCTCTTTACCATGCTGTGTATGTAATTCTTGTGATTTATATTAACTATTTGTATTTACAGGAAATACAACAAAACAACACAGTCCAAGACTAATGGAGAGGGTAAGTAAAAACCTATCAAACTCAATGGATTTAAAAACAAAGAAAAGACTAGCTGTGAAAAAAACAATATTAAGCTTACAAGACTTGTCTTAGTGAATAATATTTCTATATATCACTTCCTCCTACTCTATCTAATGAAAAAAGAAATGCTCTTTCAGACTAATCAATGCACTGCACAACATCTAGAAAATAAACTTTTATTAGCATTGTAGAAATATGAAGTTTTAATAACCTGGCTGACAAAGCTCAGAAATGTACTTTCTGTAAATGTGACCAAAATAGAAGAGAATAGAATCATTTAGGTTGGAAGAGACTGCTAAGATCACTGAGTCCAACTGTTTACCCGACACTGCTAAGTCTTCCACTAAAGCTATGTTCCCACACCTAGTGCCACATCTATGTGTCTTTTAAATAACTCCAAGGATGGCGACACCAGCACTTCCTTGGGCAGCCTGTTCCAATGCCTGACAATCATTTTGGTCAAGACATTTTTCCTAATATCCAGTATGAACCTCCCCTCAGGCCATTTCCTCTTATTTCATCATTTGTTACTTGGTATAGGAGACCAACCCCCACCTTGCTACAACCTCCTTTCAGGTAGATGTGGAGAGTGATAAGGTCTCCCCTGAGCCTGCTTTTCTCCAGGCTAAACATCCCTAGCTCCCTCAGCCTCATCTTATCAAACTTGTGCTCAGACCCTTCCCCAGCTCTGCTGTCCTTCTCTGCCCTTCTGTCTCCAGCCCCTCAATGTATTTCTTGGAGTGAGGGGTCCAAAACTGAACACAGTACTCAAAGTACAACCTCACCAGTGCCAAGTACAGACCAACTGGGTTTAACTCCATTCACTAACACCTTCTGGGCCCAGCCATCCAGCCAGTTTTTTACCTAGTGGACAGTGCACCTGCCCAAGCCATGGGCTGCCAGCTTCTCCAGGAGGATGCTGTGGGAGACAGTCTTAAATGCTTCACTACATTCCAGGTAAACAACATCCACAGCATTTTTTTCATCCACTATGCAGATCCCCTTGTCACAGGTGTGTAGGGGGAGCATGCTTCTCAGATCTGGCACAGGAGCAGATCATTCAGAGTTTCATCTGTTTAAACATGAAACTCAGACTCATGTGATCATTGCCACCTGTAGTTCCATACTTGTGTCATAATTCACCTTGCCTTCTCTTCTCATTCCACCAAATATTAATACCAGAAGCACATTCAGTTTGGTTGATGCTATTATTTTACATTGAAAACATAGACTTAAAGTACATGTTAAGTTCAAGTAAAACTCTGAACTGCACACTTAGGTTTAATTTAACATCAGTCATGTAGCCCAGAGCATGAAGCTAAGCACATATTCAACCTAATAAAACTGAGATTTCTGGTGAAATCAAAAGGAATAGATTGCACTCAAAGGTTGACTGCTGAGCCTGAAGGACTGGTGTTAAACAGGTTATTCAGGGGTCAGTTTGGACTTAATTTTGATAAATAACTACACTAACACCACCCTAAAGAGAAGACTGCTGATAAAAATGGTTTTGATAAAGTGTTACCAAAACAGAGGATCAGAAAATCAAGAAGAATTGAAAAGTTAGATTTGGCATACAGAAAATTCAATAAAATACCATTAATAGAGTGTACTATAATGTATTCAGGACAGAGAAAATTTCTGTAAAAACAGCCAATTCTCATCTGCAGCAAATCACTGTTATTTCTCTATGTGACTATGAATCATCAGTTTAAGTCTGCTTTGGAAAAGGATATTGAATTTGTCAGACAAAATATTTCTAGAAGAGGTAAGGAAGATCAATACTGTTGTATAAAGTCAGAGGTGAGATATCATCTGAACAGCACATCTGGACAGCAGAAATATTGCTTGGGTCTCCTGTGCGCAAAAATATGGCTTCAAGTAGGAATACATACTGAAAAAAACAATTGCCATAAGCATAGGAGTGGATTATCTACTTCACAGATGATATCAAAGTAGTATGGTTTGTAGAGCCATGCAAAACCAAGACTGGTATTATGACAATATATAATTTTCTATAAAAAGCAGTGAGTAAGATAGGTAAGCATGAGGAAGGAAGAACAGCTAGAACAAGTAAATGCCAGTGTCCACATTACTACAAAAGGATAAGAAACCAGCCACTGAAATATTGACACAAAATTAAAGGAGGTATAAAATTCTGGAACAGTTTTCTAATGTTAATAGTAGTTTCAATAAGAGCTGTTTAAATTTCCGAAAGGCTTTATATGAACAATTGCCAAAAAGAACATCGGCATCTTTCCTCTAAGACAAGCTTTACAACTGATTAGGAAAACTGAGAATGACCATTTGTAAACTTTATTGTCTTTCTCTTTGGGTGGTTTTGAACCAAGCCGATACAATATGGCCTTGCACTTGCTTTCACATAGCTCTGTAAGTTAAAAATGTGACACAAGGCACAGCACAATAGAGTTCCCTCACATTTCCACTAGAATTAGCCAGTAATTTAACCATTATGCATTTCCTCTGACTGCATTTCTAGAAGCACACAGAGTCCATGAAATCTGAAATTACAAAGTTGGTTTGAGCATAATAGCTACACGGCATATTTCTCCTCACAGAGGAGACAAATGTCTTAGAATTCTATTTCTAGCTGATGCAGTTGCATTTACTAAAGTAAGCACTTGTCCAATGCTCACAGCAAAACATTTTTGCCTTTCTTATCCTGTGTTTAGGATACTTTCCTGCTCTATACAGTTTTTCCAGCCACTCTCATGGGTCAGTTATGCTTGCCTAGATGTGGATGCTTCCATTGCCTTCCTTTACATTTCTCTCCCTCATTTATTATTTGGATCTATGGTGGGGTCCCTCCACCCAATATTTCCTCAAATATTCCTTCCAATAAACTCAGATAACGCAGATAGTGCATATTTCAAGAAATCAGCCACGTAAGAAGCTGCATATGCAAATTAATGACATTTGTTTAAAAACAAGAACAAATAGGCTCTGACAATAAAAGGTCTGTGGTCCTTGTCCTCATTACCACGTTAGTCTAGGTTTCAGTCACATAAGTCATTGGGAGGTACACTCCTGACTAGGCAATCAGGCTAGAATGCATGGTAAACAAAACACCTACTGAGAACTGAGAAGCAGATGTTCTGGTAAAAGAGAGATAAAATGTAGCTAAAATGCTTATCTGGAACCTGCCTAGAATCTGATGGATTTAGCAAAAAAATAATCAAAAGTTATTTGCTGGAAGTTTTGCTGTGTTATACTGCATGAAAAAAAGGCCTATTTCTCCTTTACTCATTCTTCAATAAAAGTATAAAAAATATGGAAAACTAACATCTGTGCCAATTCATTAGTCTCTCCTAAGCTGTGATGTAATAACACCTCATTGCAGCAAGAAAGGAGGAAGGCTGGTTGCCAACCCTGGGCT
The DNA here is from genome assembly GCF_000695815.1 of Acanthisitta chloris. Taxonomy (NCBI): domain Eukaryota; kingdom Metazoa; phylum Chordata; class Aves; order Passeriformes; family Acanthisittidae; genus Acanthisitta; species Acanthisitta chloris. The sequence goes on from NW_008691952.1 coordinate 31,098, forward strand.
GACTGTTACAGATTTAAGCCTTCCTTAAGCAATGAAGACTCTCAATAAAATTCCAATGAGGAGTCCAAAACCTGTTATGGGTTGAATTTTATTCAGGACAAAACATAACATACTACTAAAGATTAAGAATTGCAGTTCATAATTTATTAATCATTTGTGATCTAAAATTCTATCACAGAAGAGATTTTTAGAAGTGTAGACATTTTCACAAATAGTATTTACTTAATTTCACTGATGATTACTATATTAGCACAGAGTATCTTATTTTTTAAACAGAGATAATATGACTAATTATAACAAAGGAATATAGAGAAATGAGAACTCCTCTACTCACTTGGATATCTGCTTTGGGACTCAATGAATTAGAGTCTGGGATCAACTGAAGAAAACAGCAAAACAAGTCTGATAGAGATATGTAGCAAAGTATGGGGTAAAGTGTTTGAAAACTGGGCACATGCAGAGCATTATTGTGCTGGTTACATCTTAAAACAAAAAAAATCCTTTTTCAATTCCTCTTTTAGAAGCATGAATGTGAGGAAAACAGACTGAATTTAGGGCCTATTGCATTGCACAGACCCCATACCTCTCCTTCATTCTCCAGACACAGATAATAAATTGCTCCCAGCTGACAACCTATATGCAATGTCTAAGAGCTGCTGGAGGATATTTAAACCTCTGCTTCTACTTGCATTGAAAAAAAATGACAATGTAACCAATTACTGGAGAAGAACAAAATCATTAGGCACCTATTTGTAGATAATTTTGCCTCTTTTAATTGTTTCCATTTATATTTTTGACTTCTCCTTTCTGATAAATTGGGCTGAAGAAATAACATCCTCCAAACTACATGGAAATGTGGAAGCTTGAGAGGGAGTATGTTTCCACTATGCTTATGTACTGTCAGAAAATCTATATAATAATGTTCATCATCAGAAAATGAGGCCACTATTATGTTGATCTTTCCCATTATCCTAATATGACTAAACTCTCAATGAATGTCTTAATCAGAAATCTTTATGAAATATAATCTTTCACGTATTAGAAGTAAGGAGGCCTTTGGTTCATAAGACAATTATGCTGAGCTTATTTTTACCACAGCCTACAAAGGAGGTAATCCCTCTTATTAACGGTTCAAATATCAAATGCAGAGGACAGGTTTAATGGAATTATTTTTTAATCTTTTCACTGTCACCACAAGTGCCACCTGACATTAATCCCCTGGCACTAGTAATAAGATTAAATGAGAAATTTTACCTTTGGCATTGTACTATAGACTAAAGCACAGGGAGAAACCTCATCAATGGTTTAAAAAGATTTAGTGTCAGTTGTACGACAACCCAACCTAACAGATTTCTCGATGGCGCAACAGAAAAGCAGAAAATCATTAGTTTTTCTGTCTACTGATATTAAAAAATATTCTTTCAGACATGCAATCTAGGAAAGGGTACTTTAAGACCTGGAAACACCAAGCAAATAGGAAAGTGAGACCTAAGTGGATGAACTGCATAAACAAAAGTAACAAGATCTTCAAAGGAACGCTGGAAAAATATTTAAAAAGAAGAAAAAAATCATACTCTGTCATAAGTCTAGAAAATATAAAGACAAATCGAGAGCTGCAAAAATATAAATGAGTCACATTCTCTAAAAAAGGCTAATACAAATGGAAAAACCATCATCCATTTCATAAAGAAATTGAGAAGAGGGAAAGCTGTAGCTGGGAGAGGATGGATTGAAGATGAAAGATAACCTAGGTTTGACCTGGAAGTAAATCTTATAGTCTCAGTTTTCAGTAGAGGAAATTGGTTAAGTGGAAGACAAAAATTTAAAAAAATCAAACCAGAGGTTGACAAAATACAAATTAGGTGAAAGCTATAGTAAAATAATGTTGTGTACTTAGTCACACACTGAGTGAGAATAGTCTCACACTCTAACAAATCTGTAAAGACCAATACCATATTGGTGAAAAACAACTGTAACATTTTAAGAATGGATGGACTAATTGATCTTGTGTCCAACAGACTCTCAATAACAAGTAAAAAGAAAACATTTGAAGGGTAATTAGTCATAGAGCCTAATGGATAACAGAATCAATGGAAAATCATTTACCAAAGATAGATACCACATTAGTTTGGCTGCGTGGGCTTATGCCCAGCCCAGGTGTCAAGACAAATGGGATGTAGTCTGTTTTGGCTTTGCAAACCAGCACAAAAGATATACTGGAGAGGACCTCATTAAGAAGCTGCCTAAAGGGACCATGGCAACAGGATTAACTGGAGGGACTTGCCCAATTTAATTACTCAATAATCATTTCCCATTTTTTTTCAGCCATTAAAGTAACAAAAATATAAATGCAAGATTTCTTGATGGCTCAAATTTGGGAAGGATTAATGAGGAGAAGGATCACAATATGACTGCAGACAATCCAGACAACTTCAAGGAAAGCAGTGTTAGAAATGGAACCACATCAAAGTGAAAGGTCATAGACTTGAGGACTAATAACCAGAATGTTTGCAGTAAGTTAGCAACATGAGAGGAATTGCTGATGGAGGCACGACAAAAACATTAGCCACAGCGTAAAAGAGTACCAAAATAATGGGGCTATAGAAAAAATAAGTGCAATCCTTATTACATTTCAGTCTTTCAGGCAAAGAACACAGATGAATAAATAAAAATACTTTTTTCAAAACACAAGTGAGACTTCATCTGAGTGATCACACATCTTTTTGACCACTGTTCTCAAAGATTATGAATTCAGAGTGGAACAAGGAACAGGTCAGAGAAATAGATGTCTTGTAAGAGGAGGTAGAGGGCTTTGCTTATTTAGGCTAGCAAAGTAAACATCGAGAGGGAAAAGCTGCTCATCAGGTGGGTAAATGTTAGGTGAAACAACTATATAAAACAAAGGACAATTCTGGATCACTAAAGCCACGGTCTTATGAGATTTGGATCCTAAACTCAGCCTTAAAAGCAACTTCTGACATTTCCATCAAAAGTCAGAGCACGGAAGGCATGCAGTGTTTGCCTCTGCCTGTCAGGCATTTACAGTTCAGCACCAAACAAGATTTCCAGATTATTGAATGTGAATTGGATAATTTAGGAAACTTGGTTTCACATATGGGTTCAAGGTGTTTGAAAACAGTCCTAAATTACACTAGGAATATTACCTTTTTCAATCAATCCTAACTTATTTCCAAAATTTTACGCTAGCAGTAGTTAAGATGCTAAGTCTACATTTTGGGTCAAGTATGAGAGGGAAATCTGCTTATTTTAAAAGTGACCTTTTATCCTGTCCAAATCACTTGTGTTCTGCTCAGTATAACAGGTTCTTTCAAAAACAGTGTTTCCTCCAATTTTGAAGCCGGTGCTTCAGGTGATGCCATTTTTGTACAGCAGGCAGCAGGCAGCCCAGAGGCTATGGAGGCTCATTTTAATTACTTGGCACCTCAATCCAATTAAAATGCCATAAAGGCTACTTGTCAGAATGAAAATTTGGTGCAACTGACCTAAACCACTACCCATAGCTGATACACACCACAGAAACCTTTGCAGACATTTAAGAAGTTTGAGTTACATTTGAGATTCCACAAGAATTTTACTATATTAATGCTTTCAAGGACTTCTTTTCAAGAACTTGAGGCCATCATTCACTACCTAAGCTGAAAGTATCCTGTGATATTGTTGTCGTCTCAATATTGTGCCAAGTTATATGTCTAATAATTTCCCTATGAACTTGGGGGTAGTAGCCATTTTCCTTAGACTGTAGCAGAAGAAAAGCAAAAAGGTTTCTCCTGGAAAGACTCAAATTTCAGCTTTTGATTTTCCATGTTATTCCTTGTTTGTTATTAATCTGAATTAAAACCTAGTTGGGGTGAAAGGTCTAATCTTCCTATATTTGTGTCTAGGACATAGTAACATCTTTTCTTCCACAGGCTGAGTGTAGTGATCTGCATTTTCTTTGGATGACTTAATGCTATGAATGAAAGGAAGGAGTAGAACTTTAAATGTTGTTTTGTGTATTTTTGGTATCCCAGGAAAAGAAAAGTTCCTGTAAAGCTGAGTGAAACAGGAAAGGGAAGTATCTCCAGGTAATTTTTAAAGATTAAGTTTCTGTTTACAGATGCTTATATATGAAGCAGCTTCACAAATCAGTTTAAATCTCAGTATTTATCCTTTCACTGTGTACACTGTGGGCCACTTCTATTTAGGCTCCATGGATAGTGTCACAGCTGCCACAGATTATGCACTTCCTGCAATAAATTTTGAGCTCATAAATGTTTTCTAAAATTCTGGCACAATGGAACATCAAGTACAAACGTTGTCTTGGAAATGTTAAATGATTAAAACATCTTTTTAAAATGCTTTTAAATATTTTGGTTTATGATCATATTCTTAGCAATAAGACCAAAGCACACAAAACTGTAGTCTCCATACTGGTCAGAAGGCTGTAGCTTCCAAGTTCACCCTGAGGCTTGCAATTATTATTCATCAATTAAATGACAATCAGTGTACTGGAATATTAATTACAAATTTGTATTAACATCCATGAGATGAGTATTTGTCCCACACATTGTGCAGAAAATACTTTAATTTAATCCCTATCAATTTCTTTTTCTCTTTTTAATCAAAAAAATAACAAACTCCTTTAGAATGAAACCCTACCAGAATGGTCATTCTCCTGCCTTAAACAGTCACACACACTTTCATTACATTGTAAGTCAGTGATTTCATTTTTTTGCTGCCTAAAGCTGAACTCTCATCTATGAAGATGCATAGCAATTTATCCAATAAATAATATCAAAAGTATTTCCCAATTCCTTTATTATTACTATTAATAAACTGTCCACTAAAATATAGATTAATTTAATAAGAAAAAAATCATTTGAATGAGAAAGCTGCATAAGAATCCTCTAGAATTTTTGAAATTTCACACGAAATTTGAAAGAAGTTGAAGCATTTTTTTTAAAAAAATATTATTATGTATATTTATAAAAAACTGATAACCATCTATTTGGTTAACTTGTAGAATATTATCAACAGATTCAATTTTGTAGAGGTAGCCAGATGAAGATTTGCAGCACTCAAAGGCAGAAGTGACAGAAAAATTATGTGCCAGAAATTCAAGAAAGAACTAAGACCAGGAACAGAAGGTTTGGCTTTACACAAAAGAAGTCAGTGCCTTTTATAAGGCCATAATCACAAAAGCTGCTGCAGATGCTGAAAGAAAAGCATTTTGCCTGTGGCAAACTAAATCAGAATAATTATATGAGTTGCAGCTCTCTAAACCAAGCTACAAGCGTACTTAGGTATGTTTAATTATTGCCATCATAGGTTTTTCTCTAATAGCTCCACAATGTTAAAGCCCTTGGGTTATCTCCAGGAAAGATACCTCTACACTATTTTTAAGAAGGAAATCAGAAGGAGAATTCTCTCTGGCAGGAGCCAAACAAATACAAAAAGATCACTCATGGAAGGAAAAAAAACATTTATATCATATACTTTATCAAAATTATTTTCATATGACATGACATATATTAGAAAAGAATGACTAAGGCATGGAGATAAAGTTACTAGTCCCAGCTAAGCAAAGTCTTGCTGTTGCTGCTGGAATTCCAAGTGACCTGTCCATACACACATGTCTGTGCTGTGGTTACCTTGATGCTCTCAAGCTCTTGCTCACATTCTGTTACATGCCAAAAAAATTATTGAACACCTGCTACTGAGACATGGCTCTCCCAAACTGATACCCTGAACCTTAGCAGAGATCCTAGTGAAAAAACACACCATTACTTTCTCAGTCTATTAAGATACAGAATATTGTGAAAGTTGACTTTGTACCCCATATATAAATTACCATTCCCTTTGGAATGCAGTAACAAAGTTTCAGGAGGTTGAAATCACAAGACAAAGTCAGCATTAAGGAAGAAATAATTTCACAATACTCTAAGCAAGAAGGACCCAACAGTTAACTGGTTCAGAGGCAGACATATAAAAATAAAGCACTGCATCTCATAGAGACTCTGCTGAATTTCAAGAAAGCCTGTTTCAACCCACCAAAGATGACTAAGCCTGCTCACATAGCTCTTTTATCTAAAATCAAATCCATTGTCAAGACCCTTCCTCTGACTTTGGCTTTTTCAAATAAGGGACAGGGATATTATCATGTTCCTCATTCAGGAACCACTCTTTCACCTTCATGGGTAAATTTAAAATGTACATAAGGAAAATATGCTTTACTGTGAGAATGGTGAGGCACTGGCACAGGTTGGCCAGAGAATCTGTCTCTGCCTCATCCCTGGAACTGTCCAAGGCCATATTAGACAGGGTTTGGAGCAACCTGATCTGGTGGAAGTTGTCACTGCCCATGGCAGGGGGTTGGAACTAGTGATCCTTAAGGTCCCTTCCAACCCAAATCATATTATCATCTTTTTTGAATGTCAGTCTACAATCTGGCAGTTAGCCCAGCATTTGTTTGTAAACAAATTGCCATATCAACTTAGAGGAAGTGTTCTGTACCAATCAGCAAGCAAAGGTCAAACCCAGAGTATAATTCTTCATATTTTGATCTACATTGATTTGAAGGCACAATTTGTTTGCAGAACAATCATTGGTTCCTAAAGGGATCTTGTTATTCTTTACTGGCTTTTGACAGAAGAGAGTAGCTAAATGATTTCAAGAGAAGTGTGGAACTGCCAGTGACTTAAACTCATTGGAATGGAAAACATACTTTTGAAAACTAATTTTCACAAATCAATTTCATTGTAAGACAAGAAACCACTAGCAAGAATACCTTCCAGCATCATAAATGCCCTGACAGAATTATAAAATGACCTGTAGGATAAATTATCAGACAAGTATTCATATACCATCTTTAGGAGATTTAGCTGGTTTCCTGTGCCAGAACAGTGTGGGTTCCCAGAGGCCATAAGAGAGAATTGCTCATGGACATTCCCAGCCAAACACTGGAAAAGATCTGCTAGATGAGGGTGCAGATAGGGTTGTTCTCTTGTCTCAGATATAACACCAAGAGTGGTATAAAGCATATGGGATCTTTGGCATACATAGGTATGGAAGTCAAGAATTGCAAAGCAATGCAGTCCAAACAATAAAGGAAAATTACCAATGTGGTTTTCATGTTCAAAAGCTGGTGCTGGGCAGCTGGTTGGTAGAAATGACAGATGCACCCACTTTTGCCCAAAGTTGGCAGGCCAGGGCAAAGTACTCTATCTGCCATAGATTCACATATAAAATGCCTAGAACTGAATTAGGTAAACAAATGACATCTGCTGTCTAAAATGGCCTGTGAAATAGCTGCTAGAATTTAGAAACAAAACAAGATCTTTGGAAGTAGAAAAATATTTATTAGAAGCTTAGAAATGGGATTTACTGGATTTCTTCTGATAAAAAAAACCCACAAACCTTTAAATACTAAGCCCAACAAAAATACTGATGGGAAGACTGGTTTTCATTTCAGTCCACCTGATGTTGTACAGTACTAAGGACACCAAGTGTATAAAAAGTAGAATTATAATTGTCATGTCAAAGACAGTCCCAAAGCTTAAGAATAATAGAAAAACTATATTGAACACCCAAAGGTTAGTGAATTAAAATACCAGAAAGTGTACATTGGGGAGACAAAGAACTAATTGGATATAAGTTTTGTTATAGGCTCTGCTTGTGGTATTGCACAATTCATGTGCAGGATCTGTTAAAATTGCACCCTTTTAAATCAGAGAATACAGAGTAAAATTGCTATAGATTTTTCTTTGCTTTTAATCTTCATTTTATTACTAGGAACACTTAATCACTTATTTAGACCATCAGCTGATTCCATCTTTCTTGAGAAAATTTATCAGACTTTTGTTGTTGGACACTTCCTATGCTGATTTCCAGACAAGAAAATCACATTAGTGTGACTGTCAGAGGAATATACAAATAATTTTTGCTATTACACACCACTGTCCCTCAAAAAAACCAAAAAAACAAAACACAACTGATTTGCTTTACAAAAGATTTAAATGTAGCTAAGAAATGAAAACAATTTGTTCCAACAGCATAGTCCTTTGAAAGCAGTAACTGCTGCATAACTCAAGTGAGAATATATAGACTGCACAACTTGTATTAAATCAAGTGTCCAGCAAACATGCACAAATGTGCTTCTGAATGTCTGTTGAGAGGGTTTTCTCAAGGCAATATTCTCTAGCAAAAGGATTTAAACCAATGCCCTGCTTCACATCACCAGCTTTGATTTAGAAGGGTAATTTCTGCACTATGATTTCAAGGTGTTAGGAACCCTCCCAAAGCCAGAATTTGGATAGCATAGAAAACTAGTATGTACATTCTCTACTAATAATCCAAAGCTTCAAGACAATGCTTTCAGCTGTCATTTTTGTGACAAGAGCCTAATTTGGGTGCAGCTTTTTATCAAGGACACAAATACTGGCCTGATATATCAATGCTATTTCACTGATCATAAACTGAACACACCGAATTTGGAGGGAAGTCAGTCAGGGCAGGATTGCCTTCATAGGGGATGAAACCTCAACATGTCTTCACTGAGGTCTACTTTTTTTTCCTGTAGTAGTTCATTCCCTGTAGTTAACAATTTTAAGTGTTACGAAATTTTGTCACTGTATCAACTAATTCAATATCATTTATTCCCTAAGTAAATCTTCACTTCCTACTTCAAACCTTACCTAAGCTATATCCAAAAATATTTGCTGCCTTTATTTTACATTTCCCTGCAAAATAACGCTTCAGTTTTGTTCCCTCCCACATCTATCTGGTTTTTGTTGATCAGTTTAATCAATAGTGTTGTGAGATATGCAAAGTACATGAGAAAACACTAAACAAATACAAATATTTGTGTTTACCTCAATAGTCTGGACTGTTATTGCTGTTGATGTAAGACACAAACTAACAGCATGAAGCTGAGAAATCTTTACATTCCTATCATCTTTTTACTTTTTTTGGTAAAATTCATCATTCAATGCAAGTGAGATATTTCTTATTCCTGTCACCATTTCTATATGACAGCTTTTCTCCAGTACTCTAAGTAACCAGCCAAACTCACTTAAAACAGCCGCCAGCACTGCAATGTTCCATTTTAAACAAACCCTTTGTTTGAAGTCCTTCATTCAACATCTCAGTCCCTATGGGAAATTTCAGATTCATGCCATTTTGGATTAGTTTCTTTCAATGATTACATGACAGGTCATAGCTGGATCTATCACGAAACCTTCCTGATAAATGTATTCTCAGAACTTTCCAAAGTTCTTTACAATTCTTTGCTGTAGTAGAGGAAGTAGCAAATTCTCACAGCAATTGATTCAGTCTTGCTTGAATTCATGCAAATTTTACAAGGATTTGGGTATTTTGAATTTTTCATTTTAATAGAATGTAGAATGCTTCTACAAGTCTACACTGGAATTTAATGAACAATATAGCTTATTATTTTCTGGACTACAAATGTGGCAAGTGTATTATTTTCCTTTTTATAAATGCATATGCAGGCACACAAAGCATACAAGAATGGCTTTCCAGTGACAGCCTCACAATATACAATATTTCTGCATTTGCTTTTCCAGCACTTTACCATTTTCTTAACTTTTAACAGAAAACATCTCTTGCAAAACTTACTTTAAATATGATCACTTTTGCAATTAGTTAGGATGTAGAGACCTGTCTATTAGGTTTGGTCTGGATATGTTCCATTCCCTCTCCCTTCTCCCATCAGATCATAGGGGATATTTTGGAAGATATATGCATGTTTACATTTTAAAGAATACCTGCTTTTAAGTTTCCTTGTTAATGGTTGGACTCAATGATCTTAGAGGTCTCTTTCAACCTTGATGATCTGTGATTCCATGATTGATTCCTGTGCAAGTCTGCCCTGCACTGGTCAAAGCAGTTGGTTTGCTATTGGGCAGAGCAAGGTGTGAGGGTGCAGTGAGGGTGCAATAACACAGTTGACAGGGCTGTGGCCTTGCCAGCCAGTGCCCATGGGAACACATCCAAGCAGGGTGAGCTGAGCAGCCCCACCATGCTGTGCTGCCACCAGCTGCGTGGCCTTGGCCCCGTGCCCAGGGAGACAGAGCCCTCAAACAGGGAAACCTGTTCAGGAGGCCCTGACACTAAGGTAAAAATATGACCTTTGGCAGAACACTGAGCTCTCTTGGGCTTACAGTGTCTTTCCTTTGGCCCCAACATCCTTGGGCTGGAGCTCAGCTGACAGCAGTATCTGTCAACTAACAGCAAAAGCAGAAAAATCAGTTACTTGAGGTCAAAAGTAAAACTGGTGCTTCAAACCCACTGTGGGTAATAACTGAGCATGCTATTCAAGGTAGAACCTCCCATGCTTAATTTTTATTATCTATTTTCTTTGAATAAGGCACTGTGAAACAAGATAAACACAAGAGCAACATCAGCTATTCATGGTCAATGTCCATAAAAAGCACTACACTTCCAGATTTAAAAGTATCTCTCCTCGCAGCAATTCACAAATGTGTGCCTAAAACTCACCAGCTCCAAAAAACTGACTTTAATAGGTGATCAGCTTCAGACTCCTAAAACTGAGCATATGTTTGTACCTACTAACTCTCACATACACGAAAAGTTATTGCAATGAAGCAAAACCAAAACAAAGACAGTTTACTATACTGCTGTAAGACATCAAAATTTCTCTTTAGCTTTCATCTGCTTGGATTTTGTCCTAGAAACAAACATTTCCAATGTTACAAGATGAATGCAAGTTTTCCAAAAATAAAAAATAATGCAGATTTTATACTTGTCTTCAATGAAATTATTTATTTTTTACAACAATTTTGGTTTGCTGTCCAAGTTAAATGCTTCTATTGGTTCTCATATCTGAAAATATCCACAATTACTGCTAATATGTTTACACTCGAGACTATTTAAAGTTACATCTGCTAGCTGGAATATGACACCAACATGCTATGTGGTTTACAATTAACAGAATAAATGTCTATTAGTCCAACAGGAAATATCAAAAGATAATGTGAATCCTGCGATTGGTCTCCTGTGTGTCCTTATAACAATTTCTTGTGGGAAAATATATGGAATGTCCTTAATTTAGAAGTGGAACTCTTGAATGTATCATTAATTCAAGCATGTCATTGCTACAGGTTTAGCCTTTAGCTCTACAATCAATAACCCTATGCTTCAGTACAGACAAATACTTTTATTCTAAGTGCAACTGCAAATCTCCAGTCTGTGTTTTCCTCCTTTCCTGCACGAAAATGAAAAATCAAATCTGGAAAAGCACATTACAGCTGTAGTTATTACATTTTCAGTTTGGATGTTATGAACCTGTAGCAGCCACTGTAGATACCATGCTAGGAGAGTACATATTGGCAGGCAGAGTCTGCTGTTATGGCCTCTCATATCTGATACATTCCTACATATATCACTATCTCATTCATTGAAGTCAAATTTATGAAGTGCTCTCCTATTTTAGAGATTCTCAGTATCTGGATTTTAGAAAAACATATTGCAATTGCTCAAACTTGGGGTTTTTTTTAAGAGATAAGTATAGCTGTAATTGTGCTTCTGCCAAAGTGTCTAAAATGGGAGCAGAGATAACATGATCCTGAATATGCCTATCAGTTATCTCATGTAAAACAATTACTCTGCTTGTTGTGGACAGGTATAGATGAAAAGATTTACAGTGCTATCACCTCTGCTTTTGTGAATTGGTTAAAATTACTGATCAGTACTGCAGCATAGCCAATGTTTCCATGAGCTCATTACTGGCAAAAAATTCTCATCCAGGGGTGGGTATTTCCATGCCTGGACTCAACTCAAAGGTTAATTTGTTTGCAAAGCTGCTGTGAAATACTGTTTAGTTATTTCTCAAAAGCAAGACTTTTGATGGGCCTTCAGGAAAGAAAGAATAACAATAAAAGTTCACTTGCAATTTGAACATCATCTCTGCATGTTCAGAAGCCTCTGCTAAGATTTTAGCACTTGCTAATGGATTTCCCCCTCTGTTCCAACTATGTGTTCCAGTTTATCTTGGAAAACCCATAGGACAAAATGCAGATTTAAAAAAAAAAAAAAAAAAAAAGGCATACATGCCTTACCAAAATAAATTGGAAAATATAATCAGTCTTTCAAAATTGTAGATTAGAGACTAAACAGTGCACACTAACACTAATTACTGAGGTTTGGCTAAAATTCTAAGCTGATGTCTTCAGTCTTAGGTAGCTGAGAATCTGGCCCATAGTGCTTACAGCTGGGAGTAACCACATTGATTTCTATTATTTCACAGAAATCAATTGGGCTACTCCCAGCAGTAAGTGCTGCTCTTAGCTGTAAGCACTTACAGGCTCAGTCCTTAAGAGTCTGTTAACTCTATCCAAGCTGAAAGCAGAACAGTGTGTCTCTGTATTATTTTTGTGCCATTCTTCTCACCTATATCATCTTCAGCCTTGAAAGGTTCATCCAGGTAAACAACAAAAGCAGCAGCAATGTATGAAACTCACACTCATGCTGTAACATTCACCTGAATGGATTGTCATTCCCCTGAAAGACTGTTAATGTGATGTCAACCTCAAACCCACACATAATCAGAGAAATTATTTCAATTGAGCAACCGTGACCAGTATCATCCCAGCTTACTAGGCTGCATTAGGGAAATGTGTGGTATTTTAAAACTCATTTATGTATGCTGATTGTAGGCTGGAAGAAGCTACATCACATCTTTTTTCATGCAAGTACTGCCAAGAAGTTAAGACAGGGTTTTCAAAACCTGAGAAGCATCTGCCTTATGGACAAGGAAATGAAACACAGAAGGAATAAAATTTTAACCCTAACAAATGTCTTCATCATGGTCAGATACTTTCAAGACTGCCTTGTTTGCTAGTGCTGCAAAAGCTAAAGGTACTACTAGCTGTACCTGCAACATCTACCTTAAAGCTACCAGGGGTATGTCAGTTTGAGCTACACTGACACATTCATACATAGTCATTTGCAATACACAGATCCTGTGATCATAAAGCCATAGGAAAGCTCAGGTAGAAGGTTCCTCAGAAGGTTCCTGTGACCAGCAGGTCAAGGGAGGTTATTCTTGCCCTCTACTCTATTCTCACAAAGAAACCACCTGGATTGCTGTGTCCAGCTCTGGGGCCCCAAACATTAGAAAGACATGGACCTATTGGAGTGAGTCCAGCAGAGGCCTTGAAGATTCTCAGACAGCAGGAGCACCTCTCCTGTGAGGACAAGCTGAGAGAGCTGAGGATGCTGAGCCTGGAGAAGAGAAGGCTTCAGGGAGACCTCATTTTGCACCCTTCCAGTATATCAAAAGGGCCTACAGGAAAGCTGGAGGGAGATTTTAACTAGATCATTGTAGTGATAGAAGGGCTAGCATCAAAGGCCTAATCCTGGAGTTCACAAGACAGTTCAACATAGCATACTGGATAACGAAATTGCAATACCACAATTCAGACTGGATATATACAAGCCATACACCCTGAAAAAGTGGACCAAAAAAGCTGCCTCTGTAAAGAGGCACTTCTGTAAAATGCATTCTGTTAAGTCTCTTCTCTTGTGGACTCAAGCTGCTTCCAAGTCTATGAATCCTGAAGATTAAAATTCTACATTGAGGTTTTTTGTTGCTCCTGGGGAAATCCACCAACATCCAAGAGCTATGGCAAAGTTTAAATATGAATTAATGCCTTAGAGAATAGAAATACACCTATATGGCTCAGTTTGGTGCTATATTTTAGATACTTGACAGAGCTTCATGTTGCCTAATAGATCAGGGTGGCACAGTGTAGTGTTCTGCATGCAACTCCAGTTACCAGGAAGACACTTGACAGAGTTTCATGTTACTGATAGATCAGGGTGGCACAGTGTATTGTTCTGCATGCAACTCCAGTTACCAGGTCAGGTCTTGGGAACAGCATAACTACAGTTCAGACTAATTTGTAGCTCTCCATACCATGCATTTTGGACACATACTTCGTACTCTGAAGCTCTTACATCAGCTGCAGAAATCTGAATAAACCATGAGACAACTAATTCCTAATGGACTCTTCATCTAAGATGTTATATGCAACCAGGAATGTGTTTCTGAAAACAGAACAGAAAACTATGCTTCAGACTAGTTTGTAGCACTCTGTACCATGCATTTTGGACACAAACTTTGTACTCTGAAGCTCTGAAGCTGCAGAAATCTGAATAAACTAGAAGACAACCAATCCAAACGGATTCTTTGTATAAGATGTTAGATGCAACCAGGAATGTGTTTCTGAAAACACTCTGACTAGAGGAGCTGTAACATCCAAGCTTCAAAATACTTTATAGCTAAACCACACCAACCAGAACTATTTGTCTGATTAGGTAACACTAATCTGGTAAACAGTCAACTGACTGTGGCTATAGCAAACAAGACAATCTTGATATCTCTGCCAATGTGTCAACAATTACTCATTTGTAATTATTACAAAGGAGAGAGGAGAAACTACTCTGTGATGAGCTAACCTGGCCACACTTTAGGAAGTTTGCTTTAATTTCCCATCTTTTATCACTAGCTAAGTACAATTGCAAGCAGGTCATATCATCTTATCCCAACTTTTAACTGCTTTGTTTCTGACTGTTCAGACTCAAGATCTTCCCATCACTCAGAATCTAAGAAGTTATTTTGCATAATGAAATTACTCAAGGTTTGCTAAAGCATAAAATTGTAATAAGCATTTGAGAGCTCTAGAATGAGGTAGCACACCAGCTTATGGCTAGAGAATGGAAAAACACACTCCTCCTCTCCCTTACTTAAACCTAAGGATCAGACACTTCATTTTGGCTAACTTAACTTTCCCTGCTACACATAAATCAGTGAATAGACAGAAGGTCTAGCAGGTGAATCAAAATAAGAACCTTCCTCATGACTCAGTCAGAAAGAGCTGTGATAAACTTGTCTAGTGTGGGTCATTTCTTGTAATTTTTACATCCACACACTGTCAGGATAGATTGAGAGCTCTGGTTTAGAGAAGGGAACAAGAAAAAGATAAATGAGAGAACTGTGCAGATGAAATGTAGTGGCACAGAACACAGGCAGAGATGGCATACACATGGAAAGATATATTCAAAGTAACTGCCAGAGTTATGCAGCTAAACAAGTTCCAATGGATACAAGCAAAATGTTTTACTGTGTGACTTTTATGTCGTGCTTTTTCCATTTATAGTCAAAATAAGCTTACTGCTATTCCTAGCCTGCAGGCAAGAGTAAATCAAGCTGTCTCCCAGCTTTAAATCAGCAACTTCCACACCATGGTAGCATTTGCATCATTTCCACCATTCCAAGTTAACACAGCCATTCTGTGCTCTTTTATGATTTCTCATACAAAACATACCTGGTTAATCAAGAGCTATTTACACCTTACATTTTCCCCATAAATAATATTTGTTAACAGTAACAAAACATTTCATGGAATATCCCAGAACTTAGATTAGCACTGCAGACGTCTATCTAATCCAGTGGTTTAAAAGCAAAATAACTCTTCTTCATTAATAATAGTGAAAGGGAAAACAGCAATAGCTGACAGTGCATTTATATTCTCATATATATGGAATAATATATTTGCACTGGTTTTACATATGTATCTAGACACACATACTATTTAGGTATGTTTATACAAAAGGCCAAAAAATGGTGACACAATAATAAATATGTATTGTAATAAATGCAACACATTAGAAGATAAAAGTGTCTTCTAGTTTAAATACCATCTTGTGATATAGAATACTCTCATTTAGTGAAATAAAACAGTTTATCTCCATTCTTGCCACATATAATGTTTAAAAAAATAATTTTTTCTCTAGCTAGCGACTGTGATAGATACAAGGCTGTTGGCTAGTTATTCTGCTACAAAAGACCCATTAGTGTCTATGAGAATATTAAATATGACTGTCTTAAAATTTTAGCTATTAAATCTGGCAGGAAAAAGAGAGCAGAAGGAGCTAACAGCTAACAACAGGCTTCTGTGCAGGGGATTATCTGCCCAAGCAGTAAGTTTTCTATATCTACTTCCATGGTTATGACTGACAGACAGTACACTCCACCACTTTCCTCTCTCCCTATTACAAACATTTTTCACATTTTTAAAAACTCCACTAGGAACTGGAATTATGCAAGTGTCCAGGCTGACTTTCAATAATGCTCTTTCAAACCTAGATCTACTAATTCTAATAAACAAATTATTTCTGATTGTGTCCAGAAGGGATAACATTCAGCACTCCAGACCTCCAAAATTTTACAAGCTGTAATTATATTCTTATGGAATATTGCTATATAAAAAGGCTGCAGAGTGTCCTTCCCTGGAGATGCTCAAAAGCCATCTGGAACACAATCCTGACTAACATGCTACAGGGGACTCTGCTTGAAGCAAGAGGTTGGACTCAATGGCCTCCAGTGTTCCCTTCCAGTCCTACACATTCTGTGACACTCTAAGCCACTTATATGATCAGTATTTCTTGTTCTGATGAAGTTTCACTATTTTCTTACTGTGGATTTCATTGCAAGTAACATACACAAAATAGCTGTAAAAAGAAAACAAAATGGTATTCCCAAAGCAAAGTTGAACAAAATGACATATCAATTTTACCAACTGCTTTACAGTGATTAAGATTTTTGTATTCTTTTTAGTAAAACCTTCACAGATCATATGAAAATATTGTCAGGAAAATTAAGACCAACTGACTTCAAATGGACATCAAAGAGCTGTAAATCTAAGCTCTATAGATCAGAGGTTCCAGTAAATTCTAGTTAGTTCCAACATGGGGCTTATTTTTCAAAAACGAAAAGAAATATTGCTGCATGCTCAGTGTTACAGGCTAAGCAGATGGTCACTGGATAGATGTCTGTATTAGAGGAACCACACTGTACCCTTTCATATGATAAAAAGGGAATGTGTGTTTCATTTGGATTCCAATCAATTTTAATTCATTTTTACCAGACAATACATGCTACTAATGATTACTCAATTAACCTCAGAGCTCCATAGTAACCAGCGAATCTCTAAGAAACTTAGTGACATAAATGCTTTGTGAACCAACCAAATAACACAAATCAAACTACATTAAAGTAAAATGAAAGTAATAGCAGCAAATTCCCAAAGCTTTGTATCTTCCCAGCTTCTTTTAACAATAATTAGCAAATAAATTGGAAGCACAAAGAGCACAGTTTCATGCTGGTGTCTCCCTAGTAACGGAGAATGCAATGTTTTAAAGAACTGTAACTTTCTCCAGAATGCACATAATGAGAATTTAAGATGCATCTAGATATGTATGATCCATGAAACTAAAGAAGATAACAACTAATTACATTAGCAAAATGTCTGCTGAGATTAACAGTATGTGTAGAACCCAACAGACCACAAGAGAAACTAACCTTAGGAAAAGGCTGGAGTGACAGACATTCAGTGCCAGTAAAAAATTAGACAAATAGTAGAGATAACAGAGAACTGAAGACTCTGCACTGAGGGCACATGGTTCTGTGAGCTGGTCGTTAACACAGAAAGTATTAACAACAGAAGCTTTAAGTTTTTGCATTGCTTAGCAAATTGTGCTAAGGGAGAGTGGAAAACTCTTCAGGTCTCACCAAACACATCATAAAGAAAATACATTTTAAGTCAATATATGGGTTTTCTCCTTCCATTACCATATGGCAGCAGTATAATAAGACACTAGCACTAAGGATGCACAATAATAGCATATCAATAAGTAGCTCCTAATCTAAACAGTTTTATACCACTTGAAAATTTTTGTCATTCATTGTTTCTTGTCTACTGTATCCACAGATTTTAAATAAATTGTTGGCTAGTCTATCATATGTTCCATTTTGAGATTATATTATATTTCTAATTGCCATCCTGCTTGACTTAGCATTATTTTTACTATTCTACCAGCAAGCACAATATAACTGGGAATAGCTTTATTAAATTTAATAATTAACTACTTATGAAAAGCTAACCTATCAGGCTTTCATGCACCATTCCAGTTCTATGATGCACCTTTAAATTGATTATTATACTGCTAAAGTTTCTCAACCAAAATTACTTGCCCCACCCTTACTCTTCATAACTTCCTCTAATGGTAGGAGAGCCACATGGCAAAGGAATGCTAGATTTCAAATGATTTGCAGAGAATTTCACACTAGAACATCAGCTGTAAAGCAGCCAAAGGTATGGCCAACACATTTACCAACTGGAATACGAAATGTGTTCTTGTTCTGCAGTTCTTGGGTTATGTGAGGCACTACGAAATTTATGATATATCTATCTTAATGGTGCAATTAAAATCAATATAGCTAAGCCAATACAAATCAACCATGGAAAATATCTTTGAATGCTTTCAATTAATTTACTGGGGCTGATATAAAGAGTTTATTTCCATGGGGAATGCAGCTGGGACAATTTGGAAGCAAGTGAAAACAGACACAGTCATTGGACATTAAAAAAAACAATCCAGGGAGATCAACTGCAGTGAAAGGACTGAGGAAGCAAACTAATTTCTTTGTGGAGTTCAGGACTTACAACAAAGCTCCATGGACTTGAAAGAAGAGCTGTGGTTTATTCATTATATGGGCAAAGGACAAAAGATTCAATTGGAGTTAGAGCTCTTAGATGTACAAGTTCACACTCAGGCTGAGATCAGAAAGAGGGGTACAAGTTCTCAAAAGATGATAAAATATCCAGGCCTAAACATCTTCAAATACAGTGATTATGAGGAGATCATGAAAAATGAGAAGATATGCATGTACGTTACAAAGTTCCTTCCCCTACTCATTCCTACCTCCATATGGATTTCAAACCTTGAACAACAAAATGGGCAGTAACAACTTAGTCATTTGCCCTGATATTGCCTCCAATTTCATCCTTCATCAAATATTTCTTGATTCACATCTAAATTGTGATCACTACTTCTTAAAGAACATGCTCTTCTTCCTCATCCTCTTCCACAGTTTTGATGTAACATCTTTCCAGCATGTATCTCTCATCAGCTACATCACACTACTTCAGAAACTGCATCTTTCAAATGCATTTCATACAAAAACAACACATGTTAAAATGTTCTTACTTCAGAGCTCTAGCAGTTTTCACAATTACATTCTTCAGTGCAGTATTGTTTAATGGCTTAGGAAAATTAGAGTTCACATAAAATTATTTACCTTTTGAAGCCTTCCAGACAGAGCAGACACTTGCATTCTCTACCTTCTCTTTTGGCAATTATCAGCTATCCATCCAATTTTCCTGGGGAAAAAAAAAAAGTATTCCTTCAAAAACCAAAGTATTTAGTAATAACCTTAAAAGTCTTTTGTATTCCTTCAAAAACCGAATTATTTAGTAATAACCTTAAAAGTCTTTTCAGACTTCTAAAGCAGGTTCTGTCTGAGTTACAGAGCAGCATTCAAACACCCAATAAAGACAAGTATCTCTTTTAGTATTTGCAAACACTGGTAAGGGGTAAATTTGTCTATTTAGTCTCCCCCAATATCACTGCAGAAGTTCTGTCTAAACTCAAAAAAGTTAATAATCCAATAAAGACAAGTATCTCTTCTAGTATTTGCAAACACTGGTAATGGGTAAATTTCTCTATTTAGTCGCCCCAAATATCACTGCAGAAATTCTGTCTAAACTCAAAAAAGTTAATAAATATTCACATTTTTTTCAGTTCTGGAAGTCAGTCTACAGTCATGTGTTGACTGTACCATACTGTCAGTCATGCTTAGAAATGCTGAATATATTGCTCTCATCTGTTGTTCTAGGAGGGCCCAGCTAGTCCTTCCCACTCTCCTCTCTCAGGAAGTCTCCCAGTAAGACACTATCTTTGCATCAGTATCATGGAATCATGGAATAGTTTGGGATGGAAGGGACTTTAAAGAGCATCTAGTTCCAACCCCCCCTGCCATAGGCAGGGACACCTTTCATTAGACCAGGTTGCTTAGAGCCCCATCTGGTCTGGCCTTAAACACTCCCAGGGGTGGAGCAGCCACAGCTTCTCTGAGTAACCTGTGCCAGTGCCTCACCACCCTCACAGTAAATATACATCTCTAAGCAGCTTTTAAACATTCCAGACTGGCACTATCTCACTGGGACATGGAATTGCAGATCCTGAGCTTAGAAAATACCTCTATTTTCCTGCAGTACTTCATGAATTTTCTAATTTGTTGCCTGGCCTTAAACACTCCCAGGGATGGAGCAGCCACAGCTTCTCTGAGTAACCTGTGCCAGTGCCTCACCACCCTCACAGTAAATATACATCTCTAAGCAGCTTTTAAACATTCCAGACTGGCACTATCTCACTGGGACATGGAATTGCAGATCCTGAGCTTAGAAAATACCTCTATTTTCCTGCAGTACTTCATGAATTTTCTAATTTGTTAGCAATTGTGAAGACAAAGAATATTTTGAAAGTGTCACTCGACTATAGGAAATTAGAGCAGCAGCTGTGAGGAGTGATAAGTGGATGGAATTCAAGAGGAGTTGTTTTTTTTCCTTACTATTTGCAATATACTAAGCTACTACCTACTGCTCTGTAGAGCTTTTATTTGAAGACTGCTTGTTCGAGAAGTTGAACCTTTATTAAAATCATAAAGTTCAACCTTTTTACAGTAAAACAACTTACGGGTTTTCTGTTAATACATTTAATTCTAAACTATCTTTAAAATTTTAGGCAAAAAAGTGATAAAAACAGATCTTACCCCTTCAATATGCAAACCCATGAGACTCATTTCATATATCTCCCATTCTACTTCAGAGAGGATTTTGAAGTTGTCGCTATGCAAAATTATCACTCCATACCTTAACCTTATACCATATAAATACACATTTGAGAATAAGATTGAATTTCACTCTAACTTGATTAAAAAAATTTCAGGATCAGAAACTCAGCCATAATGAGTGGCCATACTACATGTGTTGAGCAAGTGAGAAAGGGAGTGTATGCCATGACTCAATCCCCTCCAGCCTAGACAGCAAAACACCATAAAGATACTTTGCATAATTAAAAAACCTCTCTGAAGCCTGAGCTAAATCACAGTAGGAAGGCAGAGGAACTGCTGTATCAGGTAAAGTTTGCCACTGGCTCAACTCTAGTGTGCTTTGTCCAACTGTGCAGTGTTACACAAATAGACAAAGGTGTCAAACTGGATACACTGGATCTGGCCACTCACACCAGGCTGTAGTCCAGCTCTGTAACAGCCATGCCTTTGGGTCAGTGAGCAGTACACTAACCCTTCAACCTTGGGTTGCATCTAAGAATTGTTCAAAACCGAAAACTGTATGCTGCACTGCACACCTGGTGCAGTCCTTTTGTCTTGCTTACATCAAGTAGAGATTAATTGGCAAAAAAACTTCCTCTAAAGTCCATAAGCTGAGCACGAACTCCACTGGAACACATCTGCATGGCTGAGGTGAGAAACCACTTCTGTTTGCAGCCCTTCTGAGCTTGGCTCAGCAAAGCAAAATAGCTGCCTCTTTCTAGGGCACAAACAGAGCAGCTCACCCATGCTACCAAATGAGAACAAGGGAGGATTAATTTTCTGCTTTAGTCAGTACTGAAAACACTTATCTACAACTATAATTTTTAGTCAGGTCATCCTACTGCATTAATTTCGAGTGTTGTCTTAAAACATTTGACACAGCAGTTCCTTGCATGACCCAAAGGAATGTAATGAAACCTGACTTCACTGAAAATAGAAGGCAAAAGGCCTTATTCTTCTGTGAGATTCCCTAATGGGAAAGCTGAAGAAACCTTCCTGGTACATCATTTGTTAATCAAAAGGGCATCACAGCTCAAAATTGATGCTTCCCAGTAAGATGCATATAAGATGTTAGTTTTCAGTTCAACAATAGGATTGAAAATATAACACTACTGGATGGTATCATCATAAGTTTATCAGTGCAGCAACTTCTTGATAAATAACACTTTTCTAGAACTTTTTGGGTTTTGAAACACATAGGAAAAAAAAACCAAAAAGGTAGTAGCGGTAAGGAATTTTTAGCAGCAGCTGTTGTTGGCATTGAAATACCACTCCTGAATAAGTTTATCAGTGCAGTAACTTCTTGATAAATAACACTTTCCCAGAACTTTGTGGGTTTTGAAACACATAGGAAAAAAACCCAAAAATGTAGTAGGGGTAAGGAATTTTTAGCATTGTTGTTGGCATTGAAATACCACTCCTGGCAATGGGCACTTCATTCTTTGCAGGTATATTCACAACTCCAATGCATGCAGGTTAAAATGTGTCCTGGGAAAAAAATACAGAATATGGTCTTAGAATTTTAGTATGACTGGCTGGACAGCATTCCCTGGGACCTGCTGGTGAATGCATGTGGACATGATTCTGCAAAAACACTGTCATCAATTGAGAGGAGGCAGTAGAGAGCTCGAATAAGTGGGCAACAAGTGCAGCAAGTCAACCTAGAGAACAATAGTGTCATCTTGAATGGACTTAGGTCAAAGTTTTGAGTCCGTTAAAAAAAATCTTGGGCTGAAGCAATCTAACATTAAATACTCCTTGATCAATCTGACATTGAATAAAATGAAATTTTGGGGAAAAAAACCCAAAACTGAAAGTTCTTTTAAATTTTAACAAACTGGATTTTTTTTTTTGGTCAATCTGCCCCTCTATGTATGTCTTTTGTCTCTAAGTCTCCTGCACAGGTTAGCTGAGGGACCCAAATTTTTCAAGTCTGTCAACACATGTAAAATAAGTTTTCTTGTGATTCTCCACACCCCTTGCTAGTTTCAGCTCAAGGTAAGCTTTCAGTTTTGCAACTACGGCTCTGTACAGTCACTTAATGACTCCATACTCCTGAAAGAAGTCTGTCACTGGTTCCTCCTGCTGTGCACTTCCTTCTTGCATTGAACTGAGTCAGGAGTGCCCTAGTCATTCATCAACCTGACTGTTCTTGTGCTCCTTGAAGACTGTCCAGCTCTGCAAGACTCCCTTAAGCCCCCCAGTCCAACTCACTATAAGACCCTGCTAAGAAGAACCCGAAATAAGAGAAATATTTGCTCTCCTGAAACTCAGCACTACAATTCAGCTCTGTGTCACTCCCATTGCCCAACTAGCAAACTGTCACAGACTGTTTTCTTAAATGTGCATTTATAGTAAAGAGTCCTGGCTAATGTGAGCTGTTAGATTGAGGAGAGAAAGAAATATGGAACAAAAAAACATATTCCTTTTTCATTTGCTTTTTCCACTCTAAGAATCTCAGACATAATTCAGTCCAAAAGTGTGATTTATGGGTTTTACATCTCTCATATTTCTTCTCAGCACTACAGAACCTTGCAAAGCAATAGAAAAAGCTTAGAGAAAAACGTCTCCAAAATCAATTCAAGTCCTGGATGCTACAGAAGAGTTAAATTTTCCCAATAAGTGTGTTAAAGAGGCATCTGTCAGCGAGTAAACAGCAATTCTGCTTTGTACTACTAATGAG
The DNA here is from genome assembly GCF_000695815.1 of Acanthisitta chloris. Lineage (NCBI taxonomy): Eukaryota > Metazoa > Chordata > Aves > Passeriformes > Acanthisittidae > Acanthisitta > Acanthisitta chloris. The sequence continues at coordinate 54,557 of NW_008691952.1, forward strand.
ACTCCTGGTTGAAGATCAGGTTTCTTATGGAAGTTGCTATTTTTTGTTTAACAACTCAATGTGTAGGTTTAATAATATCAGGACTTGATATTATAGCTATCATACAAATAATTTAAAAGCCTCAATTACTAGTGAAGAAAAAAAAAAGGAAATTTTTGAATATATTTAATTATCTATAGCTAAAAAGAGTGTGATATCCACTTCACTGTAGCAGTGGCTCTACTTTTAAGATAAGGCTCCATAAAATATGCATTGACATGCGCAGGGAAA